>NW_006961696.1:0-741 GCF_000164805.1 Carlito syrichta
CCTAGCCTGCAGTACTATGATCTCCACTAATTACCTGAAAAATATGAGTCAGGCATGCAACTTCTCACAATGCTTTTACCCTATCAGATTTTTCTTTCTTAGGTTAGAAGATGATGAAACCAATTAAAAATGAACTGTAATACTCCATGCTCCTTTTAAAATACCTCATTCAACATTAAGGAAATTGCTCCTAGGCATTTTGAAAAAATGTATATAGATACCCAGCAGCTTATTCACTTTACTCGATTAGTTTTTGCTGTTGTATTCCAGAGAGTAAAAAAGTGTATAATTCCAAATCCCCTTCTTTAAATTGTAATTTTAGATAATCTCTATTTAAAAATAATTCAAGCCGGGTTCGGTGGCTCAGCCTGTAATCCCGCGCCTTTGGGAGGCTGAGGTGAGTGAATTGCCTGAGGCCGTGGGTTCGAGACCTGCCTGGGCAGTGAGACCTCATCTCTACAATAAATAAAAAATCACCCGGCATGGTAGCACATGCCTGTAATTCCGGCTACTTGGAAGGCTGAGGTGGAAGGATCACTGGAGCCCAGCAGGCAAGGCTGCGGTGACCGGGAGTGGCCACTGCACTCCAGTCTGGGAGACCGAGTGAGACTCCAACTCAAAATAGTAATAATAATAATAATTATTATTTAAGGTTTCTAACCATAAGGCAATTAATTCAAATTAGTGGACTTCTCAGACATCTTGGTGTACAACTCATACGCATATATTCGTATTTGTGTA
>NW_006961697.1:0-1273 GCF_000164805.1 Carlito syrichta
AAACGTGTAGAAACTTTCAAGGGACACAGTGACCCAGATTCCTATTTCATTCTCAGCAAAATGACGAGATGTTTCCTGTTGACCTGTAAGTCCATAGAAAGAAGACAAAAATATGCCTGGGGACGTGGATTCTAAGATTCCTGGTTCCTTCCAAAAAATACCTCCTAAAAATATGAACACCTAAACTGAAAGTCCTAATTCCCAACAGCGGAGCCACTGAAGTTCCTGGAGTATGAGGTAACACTGAAATCAGGGCTTACATACAAAATATCTGAGGGGATTACTTGTGTCCTGGAATCTGGCATCAGAGGTTCCAAGTATCTAAATGGACTTGTAGTGCGAGATTCTGGTTCACAACTATCAAGAGTACCAGAGTGTTGCTGGAGTCCAGGAATGATTGATTCATAATATCCACATAAGAAATACCTCTAAAACATGAAGGATGCTCAAAGCCCTGATTCTTGTTTAGCCCATAGCAAGATGCCCTGTTGATTTTCGGGATTGATGACTTAACTAACTCAGATTTCTTATTAATCCTTAGCAAGAGGCAGTGCAGTTTCCAGTATGTGAGGACTGCCATTACCCAGATTTTGCTTTATTCTCAGCAATACCCTGAGACATTTCCTGGTGATGTAGAAATCAAGTTGTTAGAATAACAGTAGTAAGAATCCCACAAGTTTCTTGGGGAATGGGGATCCAAGATTACTGGTTCCCTTGAACAAGACACCCTAGCAATGTGGGGACCTAGAAGCCCAGCTTCCTGATTAAACCTTATCAAGAGGCCCTGTAGAATTATGCGAATAACTCCAAGAACCCGGATTCCCTTCTTGTTCTCAGCAAGATGCCCTAATTTCTCCTGTCTATGTGGATTACAAATCCCTGTATCCAAAAAGATTGATGCTCAGTAGGGTTCTAGGGATTAAAAATTCATGATTCCTGGTTAACTTTAAAAATACTTATTAAACATTTGGGAACTGCAAAACCCTAGGCCCTTATCAAAATAATCGGAGAAACGGAAGTTTAAGAATTACAAGTTTCATCTTAAGACCAGACGTACATCCAAATATGGCAATATGATCGTTTTGGTCCTGTAATCTGTCCTTATTGGTCCTGAGCAGCCTATCACACTTGTAGGGCCAGATACCCGTTTACAACTATAAAGGGGACCAGAACAGTTGCAGGAGTCCTGAATTGACTGATTCGTAATATCCACATGCTAAATAGCCTCACAACATGAGGAGAGTTCAAAGCTCTGATTCTTGTTTGTCTCGTA
>NW_006961698.1:0-586 GCF_000164805.1 Carlito syrichta
TCTGCCCAGGTGGGTCTTGAACCTGGGGGCTCAGGCCATTCTCTCGCCTCGGCCATGCAGAGCACCGGGATGGCAGGTGTGGGCCCCCGCACCCAGTCTCCAAACTGCTCTCGGGGCACCATCACGAGGTCCACTCCCTTCCAATACACGGTGTCAGAAGCCAGGTCAGAGACCTTCATGTTGACAGGGTCTGGAAGGCCAAAGACCCCAGGTTGCAGGGCAACTGTGGGCAGCTATTGGCCCTGCTTCTTCTACTCATCTTGGTATGTTCACCTTTGGTATCCGAAGAGTTGGGAGATGCAAAAATATAGTAGTCTATTAAAATAATCTATTAGTAGAAACAAGCAATTATTGAAATGGAAATTTTTCTGCTGAGATACCCTCCAATTGAGTTTCTCTGTCCCCACACTTTTGGTGCTTGAACCAACAATAATGATTAAAAACTGCAGTTCACACTCTCCTACCTCTGGGAGCCTTGGGTTGAATGTGCATCAAGGCTCTCATTATCCCTGTCAGCAAATTATAGACGCAAATTATAAACATCATGTTTTGGGATCATAATAGGCTTTATTAGTTTTTGTTTTTT
>NW_006961699.1:0-691 GCF_000164805.1 Carlito syrichta
GGGTGACTACTGGAGCCTGGGAGTTCGAGACCAGCCTTGGTCAGGTAGCGAAACCAGGTCACTCCCCAGAACACAAACACTCTAGTCATCGAGGTGGAGCCCACGGTCCCAGCTACATGGGATGCAGTGGCCTCCATCCTGGGGTGTGTCTTTGCATCACCCCCACCAGCAGCACATACAAGTCCAGGCCAGGCACCATGGCTCACAGCCATCAGACTGGTGCCCTGGGAGACTGAGGTGGGAGGCTGACTGAGTCCTGGGGTGGGAGACCAGCCCAGGCGACGTGGTCAGAACTAGTCTTGGCGTGAGGTCCCCAAAATCTAGGCAAGTGTGGTGGACCCTGAGACCCGGTTGCTTGGGGGCCAAGGCTGGAGGACCACCTGAGCCCCTCAGGTAGAGGTCCCAGGAGTCACGATTGTGCCACTGCACCACAACCCCACTGATGGAGACTCCAGTGACAAAAATGTTGCCTCCCACATGCATCACAAAGGGCGTCCATGGCTCCCCAGGGAAACATCTGCATGGTCGGTGGACGGTGATGTGATCAGAAAAATAAGGGACCCTATCCCTGCCCGAAGGTGGCAGACCGGTCAACCGGAAACTGTCCTGGCCACAGCCTTTCTGGACTGCCATGATTGCTCTATGCCTGACAGATGCCCTAGCTTGGGGCAGTCTGTTCTGTGAGCTCAAC
>NW_006961700.1:0-846 GCF_000164805.1 Carlito syrichta
GGGCTGCCTTCCGGAAGGAGGGCATGACTCTCCAGCCTTCATGGGGGCGATGGCCGGGTGACTCACACCTGTCTCCTCAGCACTCAGGGAGTCTGAGATGGGAAGATGGCATGAGCCCAGGAGCTTGAGACCAGGCAGGACACTATAGTAATCCCCCACCTTGACCCCAAGCAAATCTCAGGAAACCTTGGTGAGTGCAGGCCATGGCAGGAGTATCAACCCTGGCCCAGAGTTCACGACCAGGCAGGAAGACCAGGATGACGACCAAATAGAAAGGCTGTGATGGCATCAGCTTTTGAGGCCCAGGTCGAGATATTGGCCAGAGTTGGGCAGTTTGAGAGCAACCTGGGCAACCTAGTGAGGAAATGAAAGAAAGAAAGAAAGAAAGAAAGAAAGAAAGAAAGAAAGAAAGAAAGAAAAAGAAATCCATTCTCCTGCAAACCTTCTGCCCTCAGTCCTTCCCCTCCCATCCCCCACATGTGGGGTTCCCCCAAGCTCTGCACCTTCAGCCCCAAACACCCCCAATTGCTGACCCTGCATTGGTGTGGGAGTTCCTGAGACTCCCTTACTGGATTCCTGCTGGCTCTCTTCTCCTAGGTGAGAAATGGGATCCAGGCAAGCCAACCCTCTGACTCGGCAATGAGCACTTCTGCCAAGAAAAGCCAGGGACACATCTCTCACCTGTGGGAAAATTTCCCCCAAATCCCATTGTTCCTGGCTTTAAAACCAGTTGCCCTGTGAACACACCACGTGCAGTTGAGAATCTGTTTACGATTTTGAACATTTTGGAGACAGGATCTGGCTCTGTGGCCCAGGCTACAGCCCGGAGACACTACCGCCATTAAC
>NW_006961701.1:0-3002 GCF_000164805.1 Carlito syrichta
CCTATTAGATTATATATGTGTTAACTGAAGTTACTGTTTACACTCACATAACAGTATTGACTGAAATAACCCTGAATCTCCTCCAGTGAGGACTGATTTAGCTACAAATCACTATTCCAGCTCTGAGCTCATTAATCAGCCTTAGGCACGATCCCTTATGTAGAATTTCCATGTAGAATAAATATTAACAGCTCCCTGGAAGAAATATTACCAACACATTGACTGTGACTCCTTGCTGGAGCAGTAAATTATCCTCAAATAATAATTATAATACATTAGTAGAGTTTTAAATTCCAATAAGTGCTGTCTGCTTAAAAAATGACAATTTCAGCATGGCTTAAAGAACAATATAGATCATGTTATCAGCCAGAATAAACATACATGGAATTAAATGAAAGATAATAAAAAATTCATTACAGTTTGAAAACTGTAGAAAAAAGAGAAGCCAATGTGAGTTCCTCAGTTGTATTTTACAAACAAACTTGATGTTTATAGATCATCTCAATGGATGGTATTGGGTATGGCTGTGAGTTGTTCTTAACTTTGGTTGATAGCAAAATTGTTAATTTACTAGTTAATATCAATGACAAGTTAGTAATAGTCTCCCCCTAGTCCCAGGTAGAAGATATTGATGAGAATAATAGAACTATAGGGAAAATTCATTATTTGTCTAAGCACAGTAACCCACTTTTTTGCTTTCAAATGAATATTCTCATAAAAACGTTCAAAAGTATAGAAAGATTAGAATTTCACAAGAGGTCTTTTCTAACTGTGACAATTCTACTTCTTATAGGCAAACAATATTTCTTTGGAGTTAGGCTTGTAAATCATTTCAAAAGATAACTGGTTCCTATAAAATTTTAAATTAGTCTGAATCCTAGGAAAGGTCCAAATTTACATTTAAATTTTTGAACAGAATCTCTATTGTATACAAGGTACCACACAGGGTACACTATTTGGTATGTCGATTACTGTTTCTCTGTTTAGTGTGAAGTGAAAAGTAAGCACATATATATTAATAAGACTTGATTAACTCCAGGCACGGTGGCTCATGTCTGTAATACCAGCACTTTGGGAGGCGGAGGCAAGAGGATTGCCTGAGCCCACGGATTAGATACCAGCCTAGGCAACATGGCAAGACTTCAACTCTACAATAAACCAAAAAAATTAGCCAGATGTGATGATGCATACTTGTGTTCCAGATACTTGGAAGTCTGAGGTGGAAGGATTACCTGAGTCCAGGAGGTTGAGGCTGTGAGGGTCATGAGTGTGCCACCGCACTCCAGCCTGGAAGACAGAGACCCCCCCAACTCAAAAAAAAAAAAAAAAAAAAGGCTTGATTAACTTTTAAGGGTGATGAGAATTTTATTTATAATGTATTTTTAAACTTTACAAAACTATTCATTTTATCTCTATTAAGTATCTAGGCAATGTCCACAAATATTGGTATGATAAAAGGAATATATTGAAATTTTGATGCTTGCAAGTGTGTTGTGCTTACGCAGGCTGACATTTTTATTTTAACAACTGAATGAAATTCTTCTTCTGAACAAGTTATAGCACTCTGCATAAACACACATTTTGTATGTGCCAGTGCCTGAAGATTGTTCTTCAGGTTCAGTGAACTATTGATTTAAGGAATTCAAGGTGATTTCATTACTGCATAAAGAGATTCATATTTTCTTAACAATGTAGAGTGTCTAGTTTGGTTTATGTGTCCATGAATGTATATTAGAGATTTTTTCCCCCTTCTGTTTTACTGTTTGATGGATGTCTTGTCATACTGTCACATACAGAAACAAAAATGAAAGAAAACTATTATAAATAAATTCTGCTCCTATTCTATAGTGAAATATACATTAAGATTGAATATGCACAAACCTCAACAAAAAAACCTTCCTAATTCTATCTAATAAATCAGATATGAAACCTAGCATAAAAATTAACAGACTTCTCAAAATTTGACACAATTATGTTACATAATGATATTTAGCAACCCTTTTTGGAAAATGTATTTGTATGCCTTTACTTATAGATCTTTGGAAGAGAGGAATGTACAGAATCATTTAGATAATTTTACTTATTTATTTATTTTTTTGAGTTGGAGTCTCACTCGGTCACCTAGACTGGAGAGCAGTGGCCACTCCCAGCCACCGCAGCCTCGCCTGCTGGGCTCCAGAGATCCTTCCGCCTCAGCCTTCTGAGTAACCAGAATTACAGGCATGCACTACCACGCCCGGCAGATTTTTTGACTTATTGTAGAGATGAGGTCTCGCTGCCCAGGCAGGTCTCGAACCCGTGGGCTCAGGCAATCCACTCACCTCAGCCTCCCAAAGGCGTGGGATTACAGGCTGAGCCACAAGCCCGGCTCATTTAGATAATTTTAAAAGTTGATATCAGTTGTTAACTCTAAACTATTCACAAATTGCCCTTTTTATAGCCGGACATGCAGCTTCTCTCAAAAATTATTCCATAAATTCATGACAACAGAAGCAATGTGACAGATCACGATCTGGCAGCTTCTAATCCACCTAGCCTGCAGTACTATGATCTCCACTAACTACCTGAAAATTATGAGTCAGGCATGCAACTTCTCACAATGCTTTTACCCTATCAGATTTTTCTTTCTTAGGTTAGAAGATGATGAAACCAATTAAAAATGAACTGTAATACTCCATGCCCCTTTTAAAATACCTCATTCAACATTAAGGAAATTGCTCCTAGGCATTTTGAAAAAATGTATATAGATACCCAGCAGCTTATTCACTTTACTCGATTAGTTTTTGCTGTTGTATTCCAGAGAGTAAAAAAGTGTATAATTCCAAATCCCCTTCTTTAAATTGTAATTTTAGATAATCTCTATTTAAAAATAATTCAAGCTGGGTTCGGTGGCTCAGCCTGTAATCCCGCACCTTTGGGAGGCTGAGGTGAGTGAATTGCCTGAGGCCGTGGGTTCGAGACCTGCCTGGGCAGTGAGACTCATCTCTACAATAAGTAAAAAA
>NW_006961702.1:0-625 GCF_000164805.1 Carlito syrichta
TCCTCTGAGACTCTGCCAAAGTCCTTTATCAGTGCAAACATGTTTTTGACAGATTCTCTTGGATTTTAAGATTTAGGATCTTCTGCCAGGCTCGGTGGCTCAGCCTGTAATCCCGTGCCTTGGGGAGGCTGAGGTGAGTGGATTGCCTGAGCCCGCGGGTTCGAGACTCACCTGGGCAGCGAGACCTCATCTCTACAATAAAAAAAAAATCAGCCGGGTGTGGTAGTGCATGCCTGTAATTCTGGCTACTTGGAAGGCTGAGGTGGAAGGATCACCAGAGCCCAGCGGGTCGAGGCTGTGGTGGCCAGGAGTGGCCACTGCACTCCAGTCTGGGCAACAGAGTGAGACTCCAACTCAAAGAAAAAAAAAAAATTAGGATCTTATCATCAGCAAACAGGGATAAGTTGACTTCTTCTTTTCCTATTTGGATATCCTTGATTTCCTTCAGTTGCCTAATTGCCCAAGCTAGGACTTCCAACACAATGCTGAACAAGAGGGATAAGAGTGGGCAGCCTTGTCTTGTTCCAGTTTTCAGGGGAAATGTTTCCAGTTTCTGTCCATTTAGCAATATGTTAGCTGTGGGTTTACCATAGATTGCACTTACTCCTTTGGGGTATGTTCCTTC
>NW_006961703.1:0-679 GCF_000164805.1 Carlito syrichta
GCATGTGGATATTACGAATCAGTCAATTCAGGACTCCAGCAACATTCTGGTTCTCTTGATAGTTGTAAACGCATATCTGGCCCTACAACTCCCTTAGGTTCCTCGAACTAAGGACAGATTACAGGACCAAAAGGATCATCTTGCCATATTTGGATGTAACTCTGGTCTTCAGATGAACCTTGTAAGTCTTAAACTTCCGTTTGTCCTTTTATTTTGAGAAGGGCTGAGAGTTTTGCAGTTGCCAAATGTTTAGAAAGTATTTTTAAAGGTAATGAGGAATCATGAATTCCTCATCCCTAGGACCCTTCTGGCTATCTGTCTTTTTGGATACACTGTTTTGTAATCCACATCGACAGGAAAAACCAGGACATCTTGCTGAGAATGAAAAGGGAATCCGGGTTCTTGGAATGCTCATTCGCAGAAGTCTACAGGGCCTCTTGATAAGGTTTAATCAGGAATCTGGGCTTCTAGGTCCCCACATTGTTAGGGTGTCTTGTACATGGGAACCAGGAATCTTGGATTTCAATTCCCCCAAGAAACTACTGGGAGTCTTACTATTGTTATGCAAACAACTGGAATTCTATTCCACCAGGAAATGTCTTGATGTCTTGCTGAGAATGAAGCACGAATCTGGGTAATGGCAGTCCTTATATACAGGATACTACACTGCCTCATATTA
>NW_006961704.1:0-802 GCF_000164805.1 Carlito syrichta
AGCACCTGTGCTGGGCCTCCACACCCTTCTCAGGGCCCCACCATGAGGTCCTCTCCCTTCCAATGACCTCAGACGCTGGAGAGTGTGGCTGAATTTGCTCCTCATGGATTGGCCGCCTCATGGGGAGCACCTGGCATATGGGCATGTCTCCACTGGGAAGTCCACCCCTCCTTTTGCCTTGTTCTCCAGGTTGGACACACTAGCTCGACCCTGGGTCAGCTATGGGGAAAAGGATGGCATGACTCTCAAACCTTCAGGGGAGCACTGACAGCCGGGTGACCCATGCCTGTCTCTTCAGAACTCAGGGAGGCCGAGATGGGAAAATGGCCAGAGCCTGGGAGCTGCAGACCGGGGTGGAGACCATAGCAAGTGCCCACCTAGACCCCAATCAAAACCCAGATATCCTTGGATAAGGGCATGCCATGGCAGGATAATCGCCTCCAGCCCTGAGTTCAAAACCAGACAGGAGACCAGGATGTTGATCAAATGGAAAGCCTGTAATCCCAGCAGTTTGGGAGGCCCAGGCCAAGAGGATGGCTCGAGTTGGGCAGTTTGAGAGCAGCCTGAAAAACCTAGTGAGGAAAGAAAGAAAGAAAGAAAGATAGAAAGATAGAAAGATAGAAAGAAGGAAATAGGAAAGGATGGAAGGACGGAAGAAAAAAAGGAAAACAAAGAAAGAATTCATTCTCTTGCAAAAGTTCTGCTCTCATCCTTCCCCCCCTCACAAGTGAAGGTTCTCTTAAGCTTGTAACCTATCAACCCAAACACCTGCAATGGCTGCCCTGCTTTGGTGCGGGAGTTC
>NW_006961705.1:0-2234 GCF_000164805.1 Carlito syrichta
AGGAGTTTAAACAACCAAAATATCAAGGGAGCATTCTGATTTTTTAAGTAAACTAAAACGTATTGAAGGTGAACTAGAATAACCTGAAAAAGAAAAAATTTGATTAATAACAGTTTCAAGTTGTGATGAAAAAAGAGTGCAGCCTCCTAATAAAGAAGAATGATTAGTAAACACAGTAATAATCTTAGCATCCCATGTAACAGACTGGAACACTGGAGGGTTTGGGATATAAGACCAATAAGATATTTCCAAATAAATACAACCTCATGGCACGCTATTATTGCCAGCAAAGAAACAAAAACAGTAGAAGGAGTGAGATAAGTGTTTTGAGACTGAACCAGATCATCGGTGTTGTGGGTGAGTGCCTTGATTTGCCCACATGTGGGCGGTCTGCACTGTCTAGTCAAAACAGCTTGATGGTAATGTCTGGGTTGAGGAGTGGGAGATGACAAATGATGAGATGTCTTCGGTCTAGTTGGTGGAGGTGGAAGTGATTATTGAATGGTGAGAAGTTTCAGCTTTGGCACCAACACCTTCTCTTCATCATCTGCATCCAACTCAGACTGATGGCATTATTTATGTGTCATTTGTACCTCGATGGGGGTGGGGGGCTGGACATGTCTAATTAGATGATCCTATACCCAAATAGGTTAGGGTAAGTCCTGAGGAAAAACACAAGTATATACTCTTCCACATGTTAAAAGGACATTGGTCCCTTTCCATTGACTTGTAACAAGATCTTTCCATTTTACCACTAGTTTAACGGTATTCTCAGGACTCCAATGTCTTATCACAAATGAATTTCCTTTAGAGTCCAAATTGAGATGATTAATTACAAACATAGCACTATTTATGATATGATGGGGAGAACTATATCTGAATTCCTATTCCTGCAATTTAATTATGTGATTATTTAATGTTTGATGGGCGCTCTCAACTATAGCTTAATCTTGAGGATTATACAGAATTCCTGTAGAATGAGGAATGCAAAACTGGGTAGAAAATGACTGAAAATCGTTTGAAACATAAGAGGAGCATTATCAGCTTTTAATTGCTTAGGAATACCCAGCTGTGAAAAACAAAAGAATAATTGTTGGACTACTTCTTTATAGGCTTCCCCTCTTCTGGGCAAGGCTAAATTTACATGGGAAAATGAATCCACTGTCACATGTAGAAATGACAATTTTCCAAAACTTTGGAAATGTGTAACATCCACTTACCACAAGCATTAGGTTTTAATCTGCAGGGTTAACTCCTGAGAGGAGGGGTTATTAGAAGTAGGACATGATGTACAACCGTTTATGATTTGTCCAGCTGTTTCTCTTGCAATGTGGAACTGGTATCTTAAAGCTGCAGCGTTTTGGTGATGAATTTTATGGGATTGCTTATCTTGATTGACTCAAAAATCTACAAGGAGAGGGTATATGACCGATTTTGTCAAGGCATCTTCTAATTGATTACGTTGCTATAGAGGTCCAGGGAGTCCTGAGTGAAATCTAGTATGACCTATGTAAAATGGTTGGTTTCTAACAATTATTAGTGGCTGTTATCGGATAAGCAAATCAAGAATAGTTGTCTTGTTAACAGGAATGATGACTGTTTTAGTATGAGGAAAGAGCCCTTTTATATAACAGGAATCAATATAGAAAGAAAATTTTCTTCTCTTAAATCAAGATGGTCACAAATCACAATCCTTCCCCCACTGGTGCCACTTGTCGGAGGTCTTTTGGTGGAAAGGAGCAATTTTAAATTATCTGGATATTTTTCTTCATGATACTTAGCTGCTTCGTTTAAGCTTTCCATTTCCTCAGGGGGTAGATGATCATCACCAACAGGGGCAGTGGCTAACATTGCCTGGGAAGAAACATGGGTTAGTAAGGGAGTTCTTTCACCTGGTTCCTCTTTTACTTTAATGGTAATTTTATCAAACTTTTTTTGTGTATCTAAGACATCTCTAATTATATTCCATAATGCAAAAGGATCCACAGGCACTCGTTCCAGACCTTGGAGAATGTAATACACTTTCAATTTTTCCCCAAACTTTTTCCTTGTGTCTAAATTAATGATGGCTTCTGCAGTGAACCAGGGACACTATTTTTGCACACAATGTAGAAAACGAGATAATCATGTAGAGGAACCTTTAATTTCTCCTTTAGAAAGCATTAGCATCAAAATACTTATGAACAATTTTGTTTCTTTAGATTCATTCCCGTCCCATGATCATATCACAGCTC
>NW_006961706.1:0-546 GCF_000164805.1 Carlito syrichta
AATGAGGTGTTCTCTAGTCATCCAGATTTAACAGACCAGCTCTTAGGGACCCTGAGGTCCAATACTTCACAGACCAGAGCAGTTTCATACAGGAGGAGGAGCGCTTTGCTGGTTATTCCCATTCTTTTAAGCCAGGTCACCAAGGCTGATGGAAAACCTGGAACAGATTTCTCAAGCCCTGCTCTAAAACTTGAGGATACTTCAGTCCTGCTTTAACCACACACTGGAGGCTGGTTGGTTTACTCATGGCAGAAGCCTGAATATTCAGCTTAAGAACTCAATGGACATTACTGATAAGCCATTGTTTTGCTTGTCAACCTTTATCTTTGCTAAACTGTTTGTCATTTTAATTGCTGTAAAACTGACTCTATTTGCTATAGAATTAACAGAGTTGTCCCCATTGAACATGTTAGAAAAGGGTCTCACTATCATTTCCATTCTTTCTTATAATAAGAATTTTTCTTGTGCTTTTATGTATTTCTGCTTCATTTGGGTGCTTGTTGCTTCCCCCACATCCCAGCATGTACACGTATAGAAACTATCTGG
>NW_006961706.1:2842-8838 GCF_000164805.1 Carlito syrichta
ATAGGCAACCCTTAACAGAGAAATTAACTTAAAATTGTCCCTTAGCCATTCCAGATTTGGCACAGGCTTATGCAAATTCTCTATCAATGGACCTGCTCTAATTTAGGCCTTAAAGAATTTCCATAAAAAAGTCTGTGTTGAATATGAACTCACAATACAAATTTCAAAACACATATAAAAACAAATCACCATTAGCACATCAGTCAAAACAACACACATATTTAGACCCCTAAGGATGTCTGACATTGAAATTACTAAATAAAGAATGTAAAACAAGTGTGCTTAAATTATTTAAAGGACTAGAATAGAAAACATAAGTACAAAATAAGATACTAATTTTTAAAAGAACAAATTGGTTTGAAAAAGAACAAAAATAGAACACCACTTAAATTGTGAAAAATATAATCACTGAAATTAAAACTCAATAGGTGGGTTAAATAGCAGAGTAGTCTCAGCTGAAAAGAAACTATGACTTTGATGAAATCCCTGAAATTACCCAGAATATCACTTTAACATGGAAAATATGAAAGTATTATTAAAAGACATTATTAAAGACTTATTATTATGGAAAATATGAAAGTATTATTAAAAGACATAATTAAAGTCTTATTAAAGACATTATTAAAGTCTGATGAAAATATTATTAAAACACATGGGCAAAAGAATAAAAAATGATATCAGCATTTTAAAGGGGAGAGAGGAAATATTCAAATATATAAAGGATGAGAATTGTTAAACATATGGTGAAAAACACGAATTCTCAGATTCCAAAAAAGTTAAAATATAATCCACATCTAAGCATCTCATAGTGTACTGAAACACATCAAAGACAAATAATCTTAAAAAGCAGCTAGTGGGGCAACCACTTTGGGCCCCCTCCCAATGGGAGCTTTTCTGTCCTCTCAATAAATCATACTTTCTCACTTAAAAAAAAAGCAGCCAGAGAGAAATGACAGGCTATATGCAAAGCTATCAATAATTATACTAAAGTAAAATTCTAAACAACAACAATGGATGCAGATACTAAGAGAAAATAACTGCCAACCAGTCATACTATCATTCAAGAACTATGGTAAAATATATTTTCAAGTGAACAGAAACTGAAAGTGTTAACTATCAGTAGACATCTATGATAGACCCTTCCAAAAGATTTATTCAGGAAGAAGAATAAGAATTTCAAAAGGACATCTGGAAAAAAAAGTAGTATAAAAATAATAAAATAACATACAATTTGTGAAGTCAAAATATTTCTTTTTTTTTGAGTTGGAGTCTCGCTCTGTTGCCCAGACTGGAGTGCAGTGGCCACTCCCAGCTACCGCAGCCTTGACCTACTGGGCTCTGGCGATTCTTCCGCCTCAGCCTTCCAAGTAGCCAAATTACAGGCGTGCGCTACCATGCCTGGCTAATTTTTTTATTTATTGTAGCGATGAGGTCTTGTCAAGTTGCCCAGGTGGGTGTGGAACCCGCGGGCTCAGGCAATCCATGCACCTCAGCCTCCCAAAGTGCGGGATTACAGGCTGAGACCCAGCCCGGCTAAGTCAAAATATTTCAAACACCGGGTACCATAACTTGCAAAATGAGGAGGACGATGTGATAGGTGAAAAAATCTTCTAAGACCTTGGTGTTATTTGGGAAAAATATAGGAACATTGATTAACTTTAGATTTTAGGTATGCATGTTTGAAATTTAAAAGACAAAATCCAGCTGTATAGGACATTTACAAGAGACACATCTAAAACACAAATAAAAATTAAAGGATGAAAAAAAGATCTGTCATACAAATGCTAACCAGAGGATATTAAAAATGTGAAACATCACCTGAAATACTTCACGTTTTGGGGTTATAAAACTCATATTAAGAGAGTTCAATTATGTAAGTCACCATATAAAAAGTAGAAGAATTCAATACTTTGGTCTTCATACGAAAAAAGAAAATTCTCACTTACCTTCTTGGATGTTTTTATGTCTTTACTTGGTATTGATTCATTATTTTCCAGAATTTCTGAAGAACTGCTCTTTGCATTATCAGGCATACTTCCTACAATTGGATCATTTAAAAATATTAGTTCTAACTAATGAGAAAAACAAAAGACCTGATGCTCTCAGTGAAAACTCTATGAACCCTGAGTTGTGGGGTAATATGAAAAGAGCTCACACTGGAATAGTGTACAATGTCTACACTGCATATTTCTTGAAAAGTACAGTTAAAGTAAAAAGATCGGAATGACCTGACTAATGTTGTAAATGTTTAGATGACCAGTATCTAAATATAGCTGCAAGGGTAAAAGTAAATGTTAGTGAATATTTCCGTAAAATATAAATTACTTAAAAAAATTAACCTAGTTATAATTAAATTGTTCATACTCAAATGGACATATTGTGTTTTGTTGTTGCAAATTAATCCACATGTCTTATAGTTCAGTAATGATCTTGTAAAGTATACTTATAAAACATGCATTCTTTTACTTTACATAATCAACTACTTTTAATTTCTTTTTAGTACTTTAGGCTATTGGTAAGAATACTTAGAGGTGATATATTTTTTAACATGTTGCCTAAAATATTCTAAAACCTAGTACTCTTTCTACAGAAGTCAGAAAGAACAGGATTAAGGAAACTGTTCTTTCCTCAGCTTAAGTTTAGGTCAGATATCTAGTATTTCAAAAGTTATATTTAATAAGAACACATAAAAAGCATATTGCAGTGTGATGGTGTGGGAACATAATAGGGGAGTGGTATAGTAAAAACACAGATGATTGGAGTCTAGAAAATGCCTCAAGGGCAATCACCCTGCTCTCTATTCTATTTCCTAGTACTTTTTCTCTGACAAGAACAGCTAGGTTTAGAAAGGACTTCTCTTTAATGTCCATGGTAAGACCAGAGACTCAGGTCTGCATTCTGGAGTAAATAACTTGATGGTCACTGTGGCTCTAGGCCAGCCCAGTCATCTTAACTTGGGCAATGGGGTCTAGCAGTGCTCACCAGAGATATAAATTGGAATTTGGGGTTGGGTGTGGTGGCTCGCACCTGTAATCTCAGCATTTTAGGAGGCTGAGGAAGGAGGATTGCTTGAGCCCAGGAGTTTGAGGCCAGCATGGGCAACATAGTGAAACTTCAACTCTACAAAAAATAAAAAATAAAAATAGCTGGGCTTGGTGGCATGTGCCTATAATCCCAGCTACATGGGAAACTGAGGTGGAAAGATCACCTGAGCCCAAAAGTTTGAGGCTGCTGTGGACCATGATCATGCCACTGTACTTCAGTCTGGGTGACAGAGTGAGACCTTTACTCAAAAAAGAAAAAAAATGAATTTGGAGCAAAAGCCCAATTTAATAATACTGATTGAGTAGGTGGAAAAGGTAGTAAAAGGCTACCTTAGTTCCTTAGCACTAACATATGAGCAGCCATGACTATGCGAATATTTGCATGTGAAGAAGCTGTGGTGGTTATAAATAAGAACAAACAAGCCTGTGTCATATATTTTGTAGCTTGTTATGAGGATCACATGGCAGTAAAAAGTATAAAATAGGATACAGATGTGTAAGCTTGTAATTACCCAATTACAGCATATATTTATGTGTGTGTGTGTGTGTGTGTGTGTGTGTGTATGTATGTATGTATGTTATGTATCTAGCCTTTTACAAATATGCTGTGAAGGTCAAACATGCTCATACCTTTTGTGTTTTCATTGTATTCATTAATGATGTATTCCTTTAGATTGACATTTTCTTCCTATAAACAATAAAAGGCAATATAACAAAAAAATCAAACTTAATCTTGACTTTTAAACAGGGTTCCAGAGTATGCCTCTAGCTAATGACACAAACATTTGACAATTACTTCACATTGCTGGCTTTGGTAAGATGAGAGACCTTAGATTCTAACTGATTGCAAATGTCCTCCTAGCTTAAAACAGTATGATTAAAAAAACTGTCTGAGTCAAGAATTCATCTCAAAGAAGACTTATGAACACTAATTGATATATGACTTATCTCAATGGTTTAGTGTCAAATTAGTTTTTAATGATATCTATGTTAAAGAATCTTAGGAACCACCTTAACCTGAACTCATAGTCATTCCCTATAAGCAGAATAGTTTTTCTCCTTTGAAAGGAAACAGTAACTACTAGATTTTTTTTTCTCACTAAGAGAAAAGTGTCTTGGAAAAAGAAGGAACCAAAGAAGAAAATGCCCTCCACATCACAATACCACTGTGTAAATGAAAAATATATGTACACAAAACAATACATGTTTACAAGTACACAAGAAGGTGAATGGAAATGAGACTAAAAGGTAATAAATCTAAATAAGAAAGAAGAGTCTTACACAGACCAATGATAAGAGCGTTTCATCAACTAGAAAGTATGACTAACAGTGTTGGGCATGAGAGGTAAAACAATGAACAAAAAAATGAATTATTACAATGTCATTCGCTTTGGGTTTCAGAATTCTGCAACTCTGAAATGAATTTAGAGTAGTGTTAGAAAATGAATCATTTCAAACCTACCAACTATCTCCTAACAAGGTTACTCTCAGGCAAAATTGCCAAGTGGAAGAGATTGTTTTTGGCATCCCTAGCTCCACTTTTAGGATACTTTTTGCTTCCTCGGTGACCCTTCTCCTATTCCTCCTATACATACTTTTATCTAGACTACATCTTTGAAGAACTTATCAAAACCTCAAATTCTGCTGTGACCAACATTTATTCTTTCATACACATGTAAATATATCCATGCATATCCCATTTCTGCCACCTATGCCATAGCTCCTAACTTTGGATTTTCAGCAGTTCAAGGACTGGGTGCTGAACTTCTTGGTTAATTTCCCAACAGTGCATTATCCTGGCTCATACTAGTCGACTTGCACTCACGGGGGAAACAGAATGTTACGAAGCAGTGTATAAAGTGTGCTATACACAAAATTTGCCTGATTCATAAATTAGTCAAAGCCTTTCTAATGGCACATGAATAAAGTTATTCATACTAGTATTTCTATGCCCAAAGAAAGTTGGAGTCTGTCCTTTGCAAGCACCAGGTGACCTACATGCTTTCTTTTAGGTAGGATCTCAGGATTTAAGCCATTTAAAGCACCTATCATCATACCTTTTCAATGGTTTTACCTGAGCTTTCACTGGTTATTTCTGACTCATCTGTCTCATGGCTGTCATCTGCAGGAACATTTTCATTGTCTCCCATAGTTTTCTTCTCATTTTCCAGACTTTCAGCATTAACTTCCTCACACATGTTTTCTGATTCTTCTTCAGTTTCTGAAGATACACGATCCTGTGACAAAATTGAACATCACAGAAGAGTAAGATTTTCTTTTAAAAAAATAGAGATTTGATATTGCTGTCACAAATACTTTATATCATCTCAAAGAACACATAGAATATTAATTCAAATATTATAGTCAAATAAGTAAAATACTACATAATCCATGCTGAATATTAAGTCACTATATTACCAAGGGTTTTGTGCATGCTGCTATACTGCAATGACTAGGATTCCTAAAATTCTATTAGCACCTCTGGCAAGGTTAAGATAAAAAAATAAATCTAATATACTTTTTGGATGCCTTAAAAGAGTGCTTCTAAACAAGAAAAGTTAAAAAGCTTTCTGTCTACTGTAGCATTATAATACAACCATATCTATATAATATGCTTATTTTCCAAAACATAGGGATTTAGAATCACTTCAGAGGCACAATTCACTGAGAGCCAAGAGAGACATAAGTATAATTATTTA
This sequence comes from Carlito syrichta, assembly GCF_000164805.1. Lineage (NCBI taxonomy): Eukaryota > Metazoa > Chordata > Mammalia > Primates > Tarsiidae > Carlito > Carlito syrichta. The sequence goes on from NW_006961706.1 coordinate 8,586, forward strand.
CGTTCCAGGGGAAAAAAAATAAGGAACATAGACAGTTTAAATAGTTTTATCTAGGTTATTAAAAGGAGAGAAAAAACTAAATAGAGACAGAGCTTGATCTATTTGGCTACTGGTCATTAATTCAAATTATAAAACAGTCTGTCTATGAATTTGATAGGTAGTAAATCATGTAATGTTTATTAAGTATAGGCAGAAAATAATTAGTTTAACCTTTATTCTTCACGGACTTTTTTTTACTTCCATGTTTTGGGTG
>NW_006961707.1:0-536 GCF_000164805.1 Carlito syrichta
CATGTTACTTAAGAGAACCCAGGAAATTCGGTGTCCTTATAACTTGAAAACCTCTGGCCAATTGCTAATTTATCCCTGGCTTAACACAGTGCTCATACTTAGGAATTGACAGGGACTTTACCTACATGCCAATCTGAAATCTGGGAGTCCTGCACCCCATATTATTGAGAGCAAGGTCCTATTGCATACCACAAATCGAGCATTACCGTTCCCCAGGAACGTGCTGCACCTCTTGATAGTTGTAACTGAGAATCTGGCCTACTGGTCCGTTTGTTTCACAGGGTCCTGAAAGGCCAGATTCCACAATCATAGGTTCATCTTGTCCTTTTTTCTGTGACCACTGTCTTCAGGTTTACCTCATAGTCCAGAAACTTCTGCTGGACATGCGTTTTGGTATTCAGAATATGTGATTAGGGGCTCCTACATATTTAGGACGTATTCTTAAGGGGGAACCAGCAATCTTGGATTCCAGGTCCCTGGGAAACTTCTGGCCCTATATGTATTAACATGTAAGAGTTTGGATATCCACCTCACCA
>NW_006961708.1:0-630 GCF_000164805.1 Carlito syrichta
AGAATGGATTTCTTCTCTTTCTTACTTTCTTTCTTTCTTTTTTTTCTTTCTTTCTTTCTTTCTTGCTTTCCTTCTCTCTCTCTCTCTTTCTTTCTTTCCTTGTTTTCTTTCCTCACTAGTTTGCCCAGGCTGTTCTCAAACTGCCCAACTAGGCCAACCTCTCGGCCTGGGCCTCCCAAACTGTTGCAATCACAGGTTTCCATTTGGTCGACATCTTGGTCTTCCTTCCAGATCTTGATCTCTGGGCCATAGGTGATTCCCCCGCTGATGCCTGCCCTCACCCAAGGTTTTCTGGTATTTGCTTGTGGTTGAAGTGGGGCTCGCTATTGTGTCCAGCCTGGTCTTGAGCTCCCAGGATATGACAATCTTCCTGCCTTGGCCTCCCCAAGAGCAGAGGAGACAGGTGTCAATATCCTTGCCACCCCTGCCTCCCAGAAGGTTTAAGAGTCATGATCTTGCTGTCCCTGATGTGAACCCTGAGAGGAGCAAGCAGGTCCACTGTGGGGAATGAGGAGGGCAGAGGACTGTGCACCCCAGCATAGACACACCCCTGCACCAAGGGCTTCCCGTGGGTGAGGTCTCAGCAGGCAATTCCGTCCACCCTCTCTGTGGTCCTGGGTCATCAGAAGG
>NW_006961709.1:0-799 GCF_000164805.1 Carlito syrichta
GTACAAAATCTCCAAGGGATGAGTGATTATTTTAAGAGGCTGAATCTAAGATTAGTTGGAATCCCTGAGGCAGATAGAGACCACCCTGAAACAAACATTCCATGAAATTTTCCAAGCAAACTACCCTCATCTCATCAGTGATGTGACCATTCAAACACAAGAGATCCAGAGAACCCCTGCAAGACAACAAATGACAAGACCAACTCTTAGACACAGTAATTTGCCTACACAAAGTAGGTATAAAAGAAAAAATCCTAAAGCCAGCAAGAAAGAAAGGTCAGACTACCTACCAGGGAAGACCAGTTAGAATAGCAGTAGACTTATCTACAGAAATGCTTCAGGCTTGGAGAGCTTGGATTCCAATCTTCAAAGTTCTCAAAGATAAACAAATTCAACCAAGAGTTGTCTACCAAGCTAAGTTAAGCTTCCTCAGGGATGGAGAATTAAAATCTTTTCCAGACGTTCAATCCCTAAGAGTTTACGCTGCCTCCAGACCAACTCTACAACAAGCACTTAGGAAAGTATTGAACACAGAAGAAAGGAAAAAAAGAATGACAAGACTCTTCATAAGAGTGCAGGAAAAATATTGAAAACACACATGAATCAACCCAGAAGACAAAAGAAAGACAATGAAAAACAAACAAACAAACAGCAGCAACAACAACAAACTCTATAAGAACTGTATGACGGGATAAACTCTCACATTTCAATACTTAGACTGAATGTGAATGAATTAATGCACCACTGAAAAGACATAGAATGGCAAAATGGATAAAATATCAGGAGACAACAATATATT
>NW_006961710.1:0-685 GCF_000164805.1 Carlito syrichta
ATTTTGAAGGACAAAAGAAAGACAGTGGAAGAATGGGGAAAGCTAACCTGATGAGAACTATACCATCATAATCAGAGATTCTTAGACATATGAGGAGGAGACCCTCAAAACTGGAATTATCTTTTTGAAGGATGGGCCCCTTGTGATACAGGCTTCTCTGACTAGGAGAGTATTCCAGGAACCCATCATATCAGCAGGCCAACTAGCATTGTTGGGAGAGAGGCTGCATTCGGCTTCAAGAAATTTTTTGAAATTCTTTCAATGTGTTTAACCATTTCATAATGGGTGATATATGAGCACATCTGCTCACACTGCACTGTGTTCCATTTTTGGCCCCAAACAGCATGACTCCCATGTCTCACCCTCCCAATTCACCCAATTTTGCCCCTAATGACTTTGTTTGTTTGTTTCCCTGGATGAAAAATGTCCTCAAAGGGAAATATTTTGTTGATGTGGAAGAGGTGAGACAAAAAATGCATCAAAATTGATAAATTCAAAAACTGTTTTGAGCATTGGAAGAAGTATCTCAATAGTGTATTGCATCAAACAGTACTTTGAAGGTACTGAAGTTTGAATATGTAAGAATAAATACACAATTTTTATAAGAAAATTATGGGTTTGGGGGGGCAGTCTCTCCTTGTATTTAGTATCTGACTTTATTATTTAAACATTCTTCATATGACCT
>NW_006961711.1:0-481 GCF_000164805.1 Carlito syrichta
GTGGCTGCTGAGCTGTTTGGAAGGCAGTGTCTTTAGACCGAAAATGGATCGCATACTCACCTCACCCACTCATGAACCAGAACCAATTCCTGTAGATTAACATATCTTATAAGTGACTTACAAAGGGGTAACTCTCAAGAATGCAGTCATAAGATAACTTTCACTGAAACCAACACAAAACTTCCATGGACTCGCTTATTCATTAGTAAAGATACCAGCTCGGTATCTGCACTAGAGTTGAGAAATCATATGAGCGGAATCATCTGTTAATTATAAAAAGGTGATGCAACATGAAAAATTGACAGCATAATATGCACAAGGATAATTTGTCCAGTTGTGGGTTCATCTTGGAATCCTGCTTTCAAGATGCTTGTGAAGGTGGAATCTCGCTTTCAAGATGCTGAACACTTAGAGTTAATGCTCATTATACAGTCTTGTGTCAACAAAAGGTAAAGCATATGGGCATGGAGCTCTGGGCATG
>NW_006961712.1:0-420 GCF_000164805.1 Carlito syrichta
ACCTTTGGGAGGCTGAGGTGAGTGGATTACCCAAGCACAAGAGTTCCAGACATGCTTGGGCAGTGAGATCTCATCTCTACAATAAAAAAAAATCAGCTGGGCATGGTGATGCATGCCTGTAATTCCGGCTACTTGGAAGGCTGAGGTGGAAGGATCGCCGGAATCCAGCAGGTCGAGACTGTGGTGACCAGAAGTGGCCACTGCACTCCAGTCTGGGTGACAGAGTGAGACTACAACTCAAACAAATAAATAAATAAATAAAAATATTAAAAAAAAGAAGTAGGACACAAAGTAATGTTTTTTTATATGATCTGTATAGCCATTTATCTTGGGATATGAAACTGGAGTCTTAAAACTGAAGCGTTTTGGTGATGAATTTTATGGGATTTCTGAGCTTGATTGACTGAATAATATACAAGG
>NW_006961713.1:0-463 GCF_000164805.1 Carlito syrichta
GTATGGGCCCTACATGTAAGATAGAATTCCTGGTGTGTACTGAAGACTGTCAAAAAGGGGGCATTACTGACCCATGTATGGTATGTACCAGTAGAGTTTCACTCTACCTCATAACTAAGGGTTATCATTATTGTAATCCACTTTATTCTCATATATCTATTTCTATCAGTCAATTTATTTTTTGTCATGTTGTATTTAATCAAAAGTCAGATTCACAGGACTAAACTCATGAACATCAGTCAGTGATTTGAAGATTCATGAGTACAGCTTTGCACCTGCGCTGGTGTGATCAGAGAGGATAACTGGAGTGACACAGGTTATCACTTGCTGAGTACCCATAACATGTTTCACATGTTAAGTAACAATTATCAAAAGACTCCTACTTTACTAAAAGAAGAAAATAAGACTCAGAAATGGAACAAACAAAAACCACAATTTTTCCACACAGTTAATCAGTTGAGGA
>NW_006961714.1:0-4791 GCF_000164805.1 Carlito syrichta
CTGTCACCCAGATTGGAGTGCAGTGGCTGCTCCGGGCCACCGCAGCCTTGACCTGCTGGGCTCCGGCGATCCTTCCACCTCAGCCTTCCAAGTAGCCAGAATTACAGGAATAAGCTACTACGCACGGCTGATTTTTTTTTTTTTTTATTTATTGCAGAAATAAGATCTCGCTGCCCAGGCGGGCCTTGAACCCCGCGAGCTCGCAATCCACTCAATTCAGCCTCCCAAAGGCGCGGGATTACAGGCTGAGCTACCGAGCCAGGCTTACATGTCCATTTTTAAATAGCATTTTCTTCACATTTTCCTTATCCAAAACTTCTTGTGCTTTTTAGAAGCTACAGTTCATGCAAGGATTGTTTTCTGATCATAAATAAGATCACTGGCCCAGTCATACTTTAAGACCAGTGTCCTAACTTGAGCTTTTTAAACTTGGGTCAATTTCTTAGGCTTTGTTGGCATCAATTTCTTCAACTAGAAAACTGTAGAATGAGAATGGGGTGACCCAAGTGATTCTATAGAAACAGCAGTTGTTCATTACCAACTAGAGCTTTGTCATACCCAAATTTTCTGCTATCCCTTTTCCTCAATAAAAAAAAAATCTTACGTCTACAAGGGCAGACTCAAAAAACCAGAATTATCTTTTGGAGGGCTATCCCCTTGTAGTACACTTGGAATTTGTTCCTCTGTATCAAATAGTCAACCAAATTTTTCATCTGGAAGTTTTAAGAAAGTTACACCATGATTTGTGGAAGAAATGTCCCAATGTGTGACAAAGAGGTGACTGGTTATTTTTCCATGACAACACATCTGCCCACACCACTCTGAGTGGTCAGCACTTTTTGACTAAAAACAGCAAGACCCCCATCTCCCACCCTCTCTTTTCACCTATTCTCACCCTGAGCAACTGTTTTTTTGTTTCCCTGATGAAAAAAGTTCTCAAAGGGAAATGTTTTATGAGTATGGAAGAGGTGAAACAAAAAGTGACAGAATCACTAAAAGACATCAGATTGACAAGTTCAAAAACTGTTTTGAGCAGTGAAAAAAGTGTCTTGATAGGCATGTTACATCAAATGGAGGATATAAATAAATATACACTTTTGTTATAAATAAATTCTGGCTTTTTGGATCCTCCCTCATAGTCATCAAAATGCCCCCTCCTTCAAACTTACTAGAAATTATACTAAATGAAGCAGTTACCCCAAACTAAGTATAACAACTTTCTGTGTCCACTGTTCAGTGAACATTTATGAATCACATAGTAGTAGATCTGGTATCCTCTGGAAGTTTATGGAGAGAAGTTTATTGCTGGTTGGTGGTAGGGTAGTGGTTGGTGGTAGGGTAGTGTCAGGGATAAAAGAACCAGGTCTTGCCAGACTTTCATGAACAGAAGTGATTTACATATTTGTAAATTTTATATTTCTTAGGAGAGAAAGAAAAGGAAGCTTAAGAATGAGATCATTTTTATCCCTCCTCAATTAACACTTGGCTATACATTAAAATAACCCCTTTCGGAAGACTCATACCTGGCTGTCTTCATGAAGGTTGTGATGACCCTTGTCAGAGAAAAGAGACAGATGGGTTTGTAAGGGGTGAGAGGCTGAAGGAAGGCACAAAAAACACACAGGATTTTGTTTATTCCTATATAAATAAATATTTTCATGGCTCCCCAAAATAAATAAAAGAACCCCCTTCTTCTTTATTGCCCCATCTGCTGGTTGTTCAAGCTTTTACTGTATTTATCACTGATCATTACTGAGGGAAGCGTGAGTTGTATACGTAGAACCCTTTGAGTTACAGTTTCCTAATGAGGACTGTGGTAGAAAAAAAAGACTTTAAGGTAAGCCACAAAGGAGTACCTATGGCAGAAGGATCTGCTGCTGCTGAACAGCAGTGCTGGAGGTGAGTACAACTGAACTGTCTTCCGTTATTTCACTATAGAGATAAACTTGCTATACATGTGTATGAGTGTGTGTGTAACACACACACATATATAGATATATACACAAAAAACCCTATATATATATATAAATGTGACCATGCAAGAAGGTGTTTCAGTTCCTTCCTTCATTCTTTCCATCGTAAAAATCCAGTGTGATATTGTATCCCCAGTACCTGACACATACCTTAATATTATTCATTCAACAAATATTTATGTACCAAACACCAATGCAAACACACACACAAGCAAACAAAAGCAGAAGCTTTCCCAAGTCAGGTAGATCTCAAGAAGGGAGGGCAACTTATAGTCACCCTCCGGTGACCTTACCTGCCTGGGGCATTAGGCATAGATTTCTTGAAAGAACACCAGGTAAAAGGAGTTGCTGTGGCTATTTCTTAACAATGCCCTTTTGTTTCCTGATACCCCTATGCACTTAGCCAGGACTGCCCAAGATAAAAATATGATCTGAAAACAAACCTGTGGCTTTTCTCTGTTAAATCCTTTAATGAGTAGGAAATGGTTTTATGTCTTGAGTATGCAGAGAATAAAATATGGCCCCTGATCTCAAAAAAAAAGTCATTTCTATAGGCCAAGCAGAAAATTTCCAAGGACAATAGAGTGTTTTAGGAGTGGAACTTCAGCTGCCACAGAGAAAGGTTAGGAAGAGGATTCCAGGGAGTGAGTGGTGAAATTTGAAATGAGTCATGTCAAGTAAAACTTAACCAGGGAAAGGTTGAGGGGAAGGGGGCTTTCCAGGCAGATGGGAGTCATGAGAGTGTTTTGGTGTCACTGGAGCCTAGAGCTTTGATCCTAGTAAAGAGGCAGAGGGTTTTCTGTGTTTGTAAAAGGTGTTAAACCAAAAGAGTAAGTTGACCATACTTGGGTGTTTGTAACATCATTCTGGCAGCAATATGTAGGCTAGATTGGAAGGGAGTGGTTTCAGAGTCAGAGATACCAGTTAAAAGTCAGTTCTAGTAGACCAGGCAAGGAATAAAGACAACAGTGGAGATGGAGAGATGGGGATAGCATTGGAAGGCTTAGTAAAGAGATGTAGCTGGGGGATGGGGAAAGGCCAAACTTTTCTTGTTTCAAGCCTAGAAAACTGAGTGAAAATAGTGCTATTTGGAAAGGTTAAGAATATAGAAATAGGAGCAGGTTCAGAAGATGGTTTTTTACTTGTTGATTTTAGATTGTCTCCAGAAGATGTTCAGTAGGCAGATATACGTATGGGTCTGGAGCTCAAGGGAAATTGCTGAGTATTGCCAGCTTATACATATAGTTTTGAATTTGAATGAAAGGAAGTATTCCTAGTGTGAAGAGAGAGAGGAGAGAACTAAAGACAGAATACAAAGAAACATTAGTAGGTAAAGGGGAGGTTGAGAAAGTGAAGTCTTAAGTAGGATGTGTGAGGGGACGCTTACTAGGAAAGTGAGGTGCCACTCAAGCCAAGGAAGGGATTTCAGTGAGGAAGGAGTAGTGGCTGCCAGAGAGGGCCTCTGGGAGGTGGCTAGTAGAAGGCCAGGAGCAGAACCTGCATTGCCAGGAAAGAATGAACTCCAGGAAGTCTGCTTTGCAGAGGAATAGAATCAGAACTAAACTTTGAAAATTAAATACATAGAACATTACTGGCATACTTCTCACTTTAGAATGGAAGATATATATTCCAGAGACTTTGGTACTTTAGGGAAAAAAATTCTAAATTTTTATTTGACATATATATATATATGTAAGAGGAGCATGTTGCTGATATGAGCTTATGAACCAAAAGAAGAGTCTGCAGTGCTTTAAACATCAGTGGTGGGGGGAACTATGGGAGCAGCCATTATGATCTCCAAATTATTTGGGCAGGTTTGGGAGTGAGCATGGGCTATAGAATATGGTAGACCTGAATTTAAATTCCAGTCCTCAACTGATTAACTGTGTGGAAAAATTGTGGTTTTTGTTTGTTCCATTTCTGAGTCTTATTTTCTTCTTTTAGTAAAGTAGGAGTCTTTTGATAATTGTTACTTAACATGTGAAACATGTTATGGGTACTCAGCAAGTGATAACCTGTGTCACTCCAGTTATCCTCTCTGATCACACCAGCGCAGGTGCAAAGCTGTACTCATGAATCTTCAAATCACTGACTGATGTTCATGAGTTTAGTCCTGTGAATCTGACTTTTGATTAAATACAACATGACAAAAAATAAATTGACTGATAGAAATAGATATATGAGAATAAAGTGGATTACAATAATGATAACCCTTAGTTATGAGGTAGAGTGAAACTCTACTGGTACATACCATACATGGGTCAGTAATGCCCCCTTTTTGACAGTCTTCAGTACACACCAGGAATTCTATCTTACATGTAGGGCCCATACAAAATTACTTATACAGGCATATGTATTTGCTTATATGTTATTCTTCTCTGTATATAAAGCGTAATGAAAGGCTGATCACATTTATGGGGCTGACCTAAAATTTAGGTGTTAGTGCTGTCACTGAACAACAGATTTCCCTCTGTTTTGTAATGTTATAAAAATAGATACAAATAATTAGCACATAAAATATAGTCATGAATCATGACTTATTTATGGAGAACAAGGAAATAAATTTTCTAAGGAGAAAGAGGAGGAAAAATAGTAGAGAATAAATCTGAAAATGGGAATAAAAATGCCTGCCAGCAAGATTTTCTGTACTTTGAGTATTGTATTTGGTTGTGTAGACCTGCCTATCAGATTCAAAATGGAATATAGTCAGTGGTGAAAATACAGAACTAGGAATGAATTAAGGGAGTGGTGCCCAGAAAGATGGAAGCATGTAGAGATTATACAGTAGTGTCGTTATCAGCCAAGAATTTGGAGGTCT
>NW_006961715.1:0-396 GCF_000164805.1 Carlito syrichta
TTGAAGTATATATCCATCATAGAATTCTTAAATCTAATCAATTACCATCTGCGTTATCTCATGAAGTTTCCATTTTTTGTGGTTAGGACACTTCACATTCACTCTCATGTCCCACTCTCTTGGGACAGGTTAAGATTAAAATATATTTCCACTGTCTATAGCCCATGTGCTATATAATAGTACTCTTACTGTTAATCCTCCTGTCTACGTGCAGTTTTGTGTCCACTTACCAACATATTCCCAATACCCCCACCCTCAACACCCAGCCTTTGGTAACTTCCATTCTACAAGTAGTTAATTTTTATATTTTGTGTGTGGTTCTGATTTCTATTAGGCGATCACCTTGTCATATCTTATCAGGAATTCCTGTCCTACTTTCAGTTTTTTCTTGAGAGC
>NW_006961716.1:0-18128 GCF_000164805.1 Carlito syrichta
GAGCGAGGACGGCGGCCGCCTTGGACACGGAGGACGCGGGTTTCGCGGACGGCTGACGTCATTTCTCCGTTTTAGTCTCCTGCAGACCGTCCTCTGGATGAAGACGAGGAAGCACTTCAGGGCCAGGAAGAAGAAGAGAAGAGACGGGTCAAGTGAGTGGTGATACATTTGGATCTCGTGTGGCTGGTAAGGGACATCTTTCTCTTGTCGTCTTGGAGGATCCCCATCTCTCCCCCTGCCCCCCCCATTTCCCTCTCTCTCCCTCTCCCCATTTTCCGCACTTTCCCCTTGCCCCCAGGGTCTTGCTATGTTGCCCAGGCTGGTCTCGAACTCCTGGGCTCAAGCATTCCTCTCGCCTTTGACTCCCCATGTGTTGACATGACAGGCGTGAGCCACCGCTGGCCAAAACCAGGTCTTCACTAATAAGTTTTGCCTCTTTCAGCTATGGCTCGAGGTTGCCACACTCAATGTTTAGCGAAGTAGACGTTGGAATGATTTATTTATACATGCCACAAATGAACAAATTTAAATCTGCATATTTATTTTTGAACATTTTAAAGTAAATAAAACAAGTTGTTAAATGTCTTCTGCTTTCCCCTCAATAGCCCCATGTTCCTCCTTCCTTCACAGAAGATGTTTATTATGAATTTTATCTGTTTCTAAGAAAATCTTGTATAATTTTGCCTGTGTGTGTTTATAAACAATACATAAGATGTTTTAAAGTGAAATAAGCAGTATTATACAGTATGTAATTTCCTGCAACTTGTTTTTTAATCTGACATTGTTTTAGTTTAATCAAGCTACTATTGATACATACTGTTTTTTGTTAATTAAGCTACTATTGATACATATAGATATAGTTCATTCATTTTACTTGTCTTGCTCCATTAAATAGATATTTCAAAATTTAATTGCTTACCATTTTATTTTCTAAGTTGTTCCTTGTATTTGGCAACAAAATTGCTGATTTTATTGTAAACGGTAATCACCCATGAGTATGTTTCTCTATATGTACATGCAGGTTTCTTGGATATATACCTAGTGGGGGTTTATACTGTATCATGGGTTTTATATATTTTCTGTTTTATTAGATAATACCAAGTTACTCTCTAATGTACCTCTAACAATTTATATGGCTGTAGTAGTAGCATTACTTAAGACTTCCAATTTCTTCATTGTGTACAAAAATGCTAGTATTATCTTTCTTTTTTATTAGTAGACTCCTATGTAGTTGGATGGCAATGTGTCTGGCTAAAAGTTAATTCTTATTCTTTTTTCATGGTATTTCTAATGAGTTGTATGTAGGGGTTATTGGCTGACATTTCTAGGAAAGCTCTTTGAAACCGACTGGCTTGACCAGAAGTAGCACCCTTTTGTAGTTAGCCATTTTCTAAACTTTTAGCATCCTAGATATGATAGCTGTAGCTTTAACTCCATTTTACAGCATAAAGGAACCTTAAGAATGGAATCACAGAAACAAATAACTGAGTACACATGTTCTCACTCATAAGCGGAACCAGAACAATTATCATAATACTATAAAAAAGGGATTGACAATAGAGGGAATCTGCCAGGGGAGGGGGTGAGCACACTTCATCAAAAGGTACCTGATCTCAAACCAGGTGAAATGGGGAACAAAGTGAGGCCTGAACTTTTCCTGTACAATGATCATTTGTATACCTAACCCTGAATTGTACCCCATCTTTAAAAAAAAAAAGAATGGATGCCAGTATTTACATTGGCTGAATATGAAGTTAAAAAGATACTCAGATCCATTCCTGTGAGAGAAAAGTAAGCTGCTATCTTGTTTAAGCAACTTAGTTGATGTTTCTTCTCACTTTGGAGCAGTTACATAGAGTGGTTTCGTATAGTGATCAAATTAATCCAATGTATAGCCTAACTCAATACTAACTGATGTAAATCACAACATTTTCATCATCATTTAAAAAAAATTGTATGTTTTGTTTTGTGTTGAGTCAGGGTCTCCTCTGCCACCCAGACTGGAGTACAGTGATAGGATAATAGCTCATTGCAGCCTCCATCTCCTGACCTCAAGCAATCCTTCCACATTGGTCTCCAAAAATGCTGGAATTACAGGCATGAGCCAACACGCCTTGCCCAACTTTTATTTATTTCCTTTGCATATCTTTGTTTTCTGGGTTTTTTTTTTACAATAAATTAATATTTGAACAACAAAACGACAATTTTTGGCAGGTGAAAAAATAATGATTTTATTTTAGACATGTTAACCTGAATATTGAAGTTATTTTCTTCAGTAGCTTTGTACATCACCAGCATTGATGCCTACAAGGGTAAAGGAAAACCAAAACTCCACTTGCTAAAAAATCAGCTAAATACACAAAGAAAACGTGTGTACAGAACTTAGTATATAAATCAAAGCTACTATAAGTTCACATTTTTTCTTTTAATTAACCATTAAGTGCACATATAAACAAAAATATTTTCTCATCTAGGTAATGGAACCATACAGACAAGTTCATGAAAAACTCAAAGACGCTATAGATGACTACAACAATGTCAAATGGAAGAAAAAACAAATTAAAGAAGACAGGAAAAAAATATTTGCAAGGATGAGAAAGACATAGAGACCTACAAGTAAGATTTTTTTCACTAATGCTGCTTATAGCACTTAGAAATTATATATTAAAAATGTAATATATACCTGTATAAAAATTTAGACAGGGAAAAGAAACATTTTATATTACCCTTATCTATAATATCACCAAGTTTATATATAAATTAAAATATGTATGTTTTATATATGTAAATTTTTATGTATATAAATTTCTAAAGCAGTATGTTTGTCATTTTTTTTTTTTTTTGAGTTGGAGTCTCACTCTGTCGCCCAGACTGGAGTGCAGTGGCCACTCCCGGCCACCGCAGCCTCGACCTGCTGGGCTCCAGCGATCCTTCCGCCTCGGCCTTCCAAGTAACTGGAACTACAGGCGCGTGCTACCACGCCCTGCTGATTTATTTATTTATTTTTTTATTGTAGAAATGAGGTCTCACCAAGTTGCCCAGGCAGGTCTCGAACCCGCGGGCTCAGACAATCCACTCACCTGAGCCTCCCAAAGGCGCGGGATTACAGGCTGAGCCACCGAGCCCTGCCATGTTTGTCATTTTAAAGCTCTTCATTTATATTGACAAATTGTCTTAAGATAGAGTATAACGATAAATATCCGTACTATGTGCAAAAGTTTACTACAATATTTTAAAAGATTTCCAGCATGTGATATTAAAATCAAAGTAAACATCATTGTATTAATTATAAACATAGTAGCTAATTTTATAGGATTACTAATAGAGTGAAATATTTTTAAATAGATGGATTAATTAGTTTGCATATTACTAATTGAGGGATATTGAGTTTCTCTAGTTCCTGTTGTTGACTTTATCTTCTTTGTGGCTACATATAATGGAATAAAATTTTTATTTATTGAAATTGATCAATGATTAGTAATAAAAACATTCATTATGGACCTAGAATCAAATAAATATAAGCAAAATGAATACAATTTATATATTCTACAGTCTAGCTTTTTAAAGGTGTTTGTAAATCTCTTTTATGACTCACCTCATTATAGTTTATCGACATTCAATCATATATTTTTTATGTCATTCAATCATATGTTTTCTAATTTTCACTGTGCTTTCTTCTTTGATCCATGAGTCATTAAGAAATATGTTTTGAAGCCCGTGGGTTTGAAACCTGCCTGGGCAACTTGGCAAGACCTCATCTCTACAATGAATCAAAAATTAGCCAGGCGTGGTAGCGTGTGCCTGTAGTTCCAGCTACTTGGAAGGCTGAGGTGGAAGGATCAGCGGAGCCCAGAGGTCGAGGCTGCGGTGGCCAGGAGCGGCCACTGCACTCTAGTCTAAGCGACAGAGTTAGACGCTCAGGGAACATTATATAGTTTCAATCTAGTGGAAATAGTTGAATCTTAATTGATAACTCAGTGATATAAATTTTTTTGGTAATTTTTTTGTGTAATTGAACATAGCATTTACTTGCTTGTTGATTGTGTTGTTCTTTACTGTTTCACTGAATCAAGTTTAATCATGGAGGTTAAGTTTTGTATAACATTAGCAGAATCTGGGTCCATGTTCAGGGTTTAGAATGTCAGGCTCCACTTAGACCTACTGAATAAAAATCTACCATTTTAAATGATCCCAAGGTGATGTTTGGAAAGCACTATTAATAATTTTTTTTTACTACTTTTTCTGCCAAGCATCAAGAAAGGTTTGTAAAATTGCCAACTCTGGTGGTATATATGTATACATAATTATTTTAAATTCCATCATTTTTCCTTTCTATGTTTTGAGATTGTATTTTCAGCTGAATATAAGTTTAAAGCTATTTATCTTCTGGGATATTGATTAGCCTCTTTCATCATTATGAATATGAATTGGCCTTCTTTGACTCTTAGAATATTTTTCCTTAAACTCAATTAAGATGTTAATATAGGTGTACTAGGTATATATATTCAAATATTTGCATTTCTATATTTTTGAATCCTCATACATATTTTAGATATATCTCTTGTAAGCACCATGTGCATGGATATGTTTATCAGTTTGAATAAATTTTAGAGGCAGATCACTAGGTGCATTTACAAATCACTAATATATTTGGATATAAACTATCATGTAGCTTATTGTATTTGCCTCATTTGTTTTCTTTCTCTTTTTATTGCCTTCTTTCATTTTGGTTATTGTTATCATTTTGTTTTTTCTTCTTCTGGTTGGGTTATTATAATTTTGTTCCTATTCTTTTAGTAGGAAATTCTGTTAATTACCACATGCAAGCTTACATTGTCAGAGTCTAAAGACAATTGATGCTGTTGTCCTATTTGACAATAAAGAGATCTAAGAAAATTTTTTACCTAGTTATTACATATTTCAGTGTGTTTCCCCCTTATAGATTTCCCTAGCCTGCTTTCACTTTTATATTATCTTTTCCACAGTGTGAGCTGTACCTGAAACCTCCCCAGAAATGTGAATACTCCTAATTCAGGTCCCTAAACATGATTGCTAAACACGGGGCATGTTAACAGAATCATTCAAATACATTCCGCAGAACTGGCTTTCGGTCAGGATTTGGCTGTAGGTGTAACAGAGGTTTTGAAGGCAGATAGTGGTTGGAATCTTGACACGTATACCTATGGCCCTGGTGAAACGGAGCCACTTACAGCCTGTTTGTGAAGGGACAAATTAACTTTGAAGGTAAACTTCAGTTACCTTCAAAGTATTCTAGGTTTGATGTAGTACACCTACTGAGATGCTTTTCCCACTGCTCAGAATAGATTTTGAACTCCTCAGTTTGAATGCCTTTTAGTGCTTCTGCTGTTTTTTGTTTCTCCTCTTCCACATCGGCAGAATGTTTCCCTTTTTAGCTTCCCATGTCTCTGGTCCATTAGCCATCATTCACTTGCAGAAAACAAAGATCACACTCTTATTTAAAGATATCATAAAATTGCAATCTTATAAGATTATAAATTCTATAATTTATACATAACTATAAGATTATAAAATTGTACAACATAAAGAGACTATAAAATTACTTATGAGTAATTTAATAGTAGAGTTTATATTTTCAGCTTTCAGAAAGGCTGAAGGGTCAGACTCCAAGAACTGTGCCATCCAGGAGCTGCTGCCTCTCCTGCAGTTAGGAGATGGGGAGATCAGAAGGCCACTGTTACAACTGCAGCCTTAGAAACACACCATGGTGGCTGTGGTTTGGAGATCAGGAAGCTCACCAGTGCAGTTGCTTCCTAAAAACCCGTGACCCCATGTCTATGGTGATCGGAGACTAAAATTCTATCACAGAAAAGCTCAGCATCTCTGCACTCATGGCAACTGGTAGCAAAGCAGAGGCAGAAGGTCAGCTCCACTCCCCACCCACCTTCCAGGCTGTGTGTAAATTGCAGGAGTTGACCTGTACATCAAATCTTAGTGCAAGGCATTCTTAGTGCAAGGCATTCTGAGATGTATAGGGATTAGCTGTTGTTTGGGTTTTGTTTGTTTTCCAGTGTTTTGTCATTAAACATAGAGGAAAACTCCCTAGAATAAAGTGGAAGGAAGACTAGATGTCACTCTGTCATATCTTCTGCTGCATCTAGTTTCCCCTCAGAGGCCAGCCGGTGACAGGCCCTTCTTAGGTAGACTTCAGATCAATCCCATACAGGTAAAGTCTGTGTCTGTGTGTAAATTCCTTGTTTACATGAATGTATACATGCTATAGATACTGGTTTGTTCTATATCTACATAAAGAGAGTATTCCTTACTTTTATATCTGTAAGATAGTCCATGGCTTCATGAATTTCCTGGTCTTCTTTGATAGTAATACGGTTCCTTTCCAGTTGTTTGCTATTATAGCAGCAATAAATAGCTGTGTGTGTGTGTGTGTGTGTGTGTGTGTGTGTGTGTGTGTGTCTGTCTAGAGCAGAGGATGACAAACATTTTCTGTAGAGGGCTATATATGAGGTGGAATCCAAAAATTCCCCAGAATTTATTTATAAAAAATGATATTCTTACATGTTTAAACTTCAGTGACCTTCAAAGTACTCTATGTTTTATGTAATACACCTACTGAGATGCTTTTTCCACTACTAAAAATAGTTTTTGAACTCATCAGTTTGAATGCCTTTTAGTGCTTCTGATGTTTTTTTGTCCCACTTCTTGCACATCGGCAAAATGTTTCCCTTTTTAGAACTTTTTTCATCCAGGGAAACAAAATAAAACTCACTTGGGGTGAGATCAGGTGAATAGGGAGGGTGGAGCATGGGGGTCATGCTGTTTTGGTTCATGAACTCTCAGCTGCAGTGTGGACAGATGTGCTCATAAGTTACCCATCATGAAATAGGCAAATGCGTTGAAGGAGTCTCCAAAAAAATTCACTGAAACTGAACTCAGCCTTTCACAACAATGCTAGCTGGTCCACTGACCTAGTGGGGGAACACTTACCTAGTGGGGGAAGCCTGTACTACAAGGGGCTTGCCCTGCAAAAGATAATTCTAGTTTTTTCTGGGTCACCCCTTGTAGTTTCTATGTAGATTTCCTGGGCCATACAATCTTTGTCATGATGACTGAGTTCTGCTATTGAATCAAGAAAGCGGCTACAGATAATAAACCAATGAATGGCATGAATGAGTTCCAAAGAAACTTGATTTATAAAACCAGGCTGTTGACCAAACCACTGTCTGCAGACCCCTGATAGATGCATTTTCAGAAGAAACACTTCAGGGTCAAAGGATATATATATATATGAATGTTTAACTTTGGTATCTTCTTTTTGTTTGTTTGTTTCCCCTTGTTCTCACTGGCATAGGACACACAAAGTTGTGTCAAGCTCACATAAAGAAGAAATTCATCAACATGTGGTCCAGAAGATTCATCCCTGTGAGTCAAGATTACTTTCAGCAGAAAGTCAGCCAGGAAGAGCATGAATGCTGGCAGTGCTATTTTGCTCCCAAGGAGACCGGGAAGCCGCCACATATAGTAGTCTTTCAAGGGCCACAAGGAATTGGGAAAATGTCCTTCCTGATGAAGCTGATGTTGGGCTGTTGGGAGAATACCCTCTACCAGGACAGGTCCTCATATGTGTTCTACTTCTGCTGCCAAGACCTGAAGCAGTGGACGGCGACGAGCCTGGCTGAGTTGATTTCTGGAGAGTGGCCTGAGCCCCCAGCTCCTGTAGCAGAGATCACATCCCAGCCAGAGAGACTCCTGTTCATCATCAACAGCTTTGAACAACTGAAATGCGACTTGAACATCCCCGAGTCAGACCTGCACAGTGACTGGACGGAAAAGCAGCTGGTTTGGGTCCTCCTGCGCAGTTTGCTGAGAAAGAAGATGCTCCTGGAGTCTTCGCTGCTCATCGCAGTCTCACCTGAGTGCCCAGAGGAACTCTCAGGCCTGCTGGAATGCCCACAGGTGGTGAACCTGCAGGAGGCTACAGGAGGCTGTATTTCTGCTGTATGTTTCAAGACATGAACAGAACCATGGAAGCCTTCCATGCTGCGAGAGAAAATGAGCAGCTCTTTTCCATGTGCAAAACCCCTCTCCTCTGTTGGATCATGTGCTACTGTCTGAAGCAAGAGAAAGAGAGAGACAGAGACCTGGCACTCACCTGCCGATGCACCACCTCCACGTATTCCTCATTCATCTTCAACCTCTTCACACCCAAGGGGGCCCGTGGGCCCAGTCAGTGAAGCCAGGGCCAACTCAAGGGCCTATGCTCCCTGACTGCCGAGGGCATGTGGACCGACATGTTTTAGTTCTGCGACAAGGATCTCAGGAGAAACGGGATCAGAGACGCAGATGTCCCCACGCTGCTTAGCACAAAGCTGCTTCTGAAGCACAGGGAGTGTGAGAGCTCATACTCGTTCCTCCACGCGTATGTTCAGGAGTTCTGTGTCGCCGTGTTCTATCTGCAAAGGAGACACCGCAACCATCCCAACCCAGTCGTCAGATGCATAGAACTACTTGTCACCTACCTGAAGAAAGTGAAGAAGGCAGACTGGGTCTGGGGGGGCTGTTTTGTCACCAGGCTCTTGAACAAAAAGGAACAACAAAAGCTGGATGCATTTTTGGCTTCCAGCTGTCCCAAGAGATTAAGCGGCAGTTCCACCTCCGGGGACAGGTGGATTCCTTGAGGCTGTTTTACTGTCTGTTCAAGATGCAGGAGGAAGCCTTTGTAAGGCGGGTGGTGAACTTCCTCCAAGAAGTGAACTTCTCTATCACTGAAAATGCGGACTTGATGGTTGCTGCCTGCTGCTTAAAATGCTGCACTGGCTTGAGAAAACTTTGTTTTTCTGTCCAAGATGGCTTTCAGGAAGAGAAGGGACACAGCTGTATGTGAGTCCATGTGATGACTTCTTTCCTACCCCCTTTCCAGAATCTGTCCATCTTCTCAAACGGGTTTTGCGGATGGGGTATCTACTCTAGGATCATGGCTAGAACTGTGCCTTTTCTGTTAGCAAAGTCTCAGCTCAAGTCCTGACTGGACACTGGCTTTGTCCACGAGACTTGCCCTCCTTACAAAAAAGCAGGGATGTTACTAACCCTATGGTGAGGATTTAATCGGAGAATCCGTGTGAAGTGTGTTTCCCACCCTTCTCAAATAGTAACAGATCGGGGCATGTCATTTTTGAGTCATTTCCCTAGGACCACGCTCAGATTCTCTCTTGACTCCCCAGCTACAAACTGCCTTTTAAAACTTGTCCTAAAAATTCAGCCACATGTGGTGGCTCATGCCTATACTCCCAGCACTTTGGGAGGCTGAGCTGGGAGGATTGCTTAAGACCAGGAGTTCAAGACCAACCTGGGCAAGAAAGTGAGACCCCCGTCTCCTAAAAACAAACAATTCAAACTTATCCTAAAAATTGTTCAACTTTTAACTTATTTAATGCTCATGAAAATCATATGGGACAGGTTTGACATACTATAGGTGAGGACATGTGGCAAAGGGGTCAAGCAAGCTGCCCAAGATGATACAGTTAGGCAATGGGGAAGGCTAGGTGTGAACCTGGGCACCTAGCTGAAGACTTGTCTTGACGACTGCGTTGGGCTGTCTCATCCTCTGTTATTCAGCTGCCTGGATGCAAGGCAAGGTTTCTTGACCTTAGCACCATGGTATTTTGGGCTGGCTGTTCTGTTGTTGGGGGGGTACACTCTGTACCTTGTAGGATGTTTAGACCAGGCATCTCTGGCCTGTACCTACTAGATGCCACAGGCACCTCTCCCTGAAGTGGTAACATCCGAAGAGTCCTGCTGGGAGACAATGTCACCCGGGATTTAGAACTGCTAAGGCAAGGTCAGTGGACCTGACTCACTCTATTCTATCTGACCCAGGAGGCTTTGACTTAGATGTCTTCTGTTCAGGATGGAAATGCATTATGCATATATGAGGCCCGACAATTAGGTTCACAAACTATCTTGGAGAAAGTGCTGCATACCTTCTTACTGAATGTCACTATGGTCACCTTCGAAGTACTCCCATTGGAAAGCCATGCACCAATACCAGCACCTAGTCCACCCATCAAAGCAATTTTGGAACTCTTTTTCTGGAACAGCCATCAGAGCTAACGTCATTTGTTGACACCTCACAATTGAGTTTGTGAACTTGGTCATCATGCGCTTAGGCAGCACTGTATGAATAATTACATTGGAACACCTACCTTCCTTATCTGATCTGGCCCTCAATGACTTTTTTCTTTACCCAAAGAAAAAGGAAATATTGAAAGGAAGACATTTGATGACACTCAGGGCATCACAGGTAATTAATATGACTATGGTGCTGATGGTCATTGCAGAAAAAAATTGCTTTGTTAGATGGACTGGGTGCTGGCGTCAGTGCACAGTTTCCCAGGGGGAGGACTTCAGAGGTGACTGTAGCAATTTCAACAATGAGGTATGCAGCACTTTTTATAGGATGGGTTTAAACCTGACTGTTGAGCCATGTATGTTGTGAATAGCTGGTGTTGACTCTGTACCCATGGAAAGCATGTCCTTTCTTCTTGAGCACAGCTCGAATGCACATTTCATTTGCTGGCATCATGTTTGCTTGGTGTTCACCAATAAGGACCTCAGAGAACTCCAAGTGCAGGACAGTCACTTCAGCGAGTCCACCTCTGTGACCTTGTGTAATCAGCTGAAGCATCCTATCTGTCACCTTCAAAGTATTGAGTAAGTCGAAGACCAGCCTGGGCTTGAGCATGTCATGGGAATGGCAAATTCATCTCCCCTCCAGCTTTCTTTTGGGAGAGGTGAACTGCCTAGGAGAGAGTTAAAATCTGGAGCAGAGTTTCTCAACCTCAATGTTTGCGAATATCTGACTGCAGATGAGTCGTTGTGGAGGCTGTTCTGTGTTGTCGAGTGCGAGGAAGCATCCTTGGCCTCCACCCAATAATTACCAGGAGCTTCCTCTACTCTGACATCCAAAACTGGCTCCAGATATTGCCAACTGTTTCTCGTGGGGGCTAAATCACCTGGGTTGAGAACCCCAGAGCCTACGTGATTGGGCTGTAAAATTGGAGAATAAATTAATTGTGGGTTCTAAGAGATAATCAAAACCAGGGGCTCATTAGGTACAACCCAACCAAAATCTTTGTTTTTGCAGGATGAGTAATGTGTCATTTTCTGATGAGAGCTGGTATTTCTTCGAGGTGCTCTTTCATAAGCCAGATTTGAAATTCCTCAATCTCACCCACACAAAACTTTCTCACAATGATGTGAAGGCTCTATGCACAGTTTGAGCTACCCAACATGCAAAATAGAAGAGCCTGTGTGAGTCTCCATGTTCACCAGGCTCAGTGACTTGATTCCAGAGGAGGCTACACATTTCTAATATGTCTGCTTTTTACTCTTTTCTATTATTTGTTTGCAAACTTAACTGCTTGAGAATGGAATATGGAAGTTAAATTTTTTCAGCTGTGAAACAACTGCTTTGGAAAACTCGTTGTATGTAGCTGGAAGACTGTCTAACCCAGAAATTCCACTCTTAGGTGTTCATTCCACAGAGTTGCATGTCTTGGTTTGCTAGGTACTAAAATATTTATGGCAGGTAGTCATAACACCTGAAAAATGGAAATTACCCAGTAAATTTAATAACTGAACCTGAGTTCTAGTCTTGCATTTACCCTTTATACACTGTCTTCTCCTCCTCCTCCTCCTCCTCCTCTTCTTCCTCCTCTTCCTCTTCCTCCTCCTCCTCCTCCTTCCTCTGTCACCCATGCTGGAGTGCAGGGGCATGATTGTGGCCCACCACAACCTTGACCTTCTGGGCTCAGGCAGTCCTCTCACTTCAGCCTCCCCTGTAGCTGGGACTATAGGTGTGTCACCATGCCAGACTAATTACATTTAAAAAATGTTTTAGAGATTAGGTGTTGGTTGCTGTGTTACCCAGGCTGGGCTTCAGCAATCTTCCTACCTCAGCCTCCCAAAGTGCTGTGATTATAGGCAAGAGCCACCACACCTGACCTTAATTTTAATGTCAGATCTTTGATACACTAAAAGTAAAATAACTTAAAGTGGAGAGTATCTCCAACATATAATAGTAATAAGTATGCTCTTTTGAATTTCTTTGATTCCTAGTTAATAAAAAGCCATAGCATCTCTGCTTAAGTAGCAAATTCTAGTTCTCGATGTTTGCCAGGGGCTGGTATAGTAAGACATTATTGTAAAACAACAAAATTTTTATATCAGAGTAAGTTTTACAGAGTGTTAATTAAAGCATGATTTTTATCATTAGAATGTAATATTATACAATGACTATGTTATACAAATAATTTTTCTAAATTTGAGGTTCACTTTGTAATTGAAAAAAATTGCTAAATAGATATAAACTTGATTTCCATATGTAATATTTTTTGATTCAGGATCTCTATTGCCCAGGCTGAAGTGCAGTGGCACAATCATGGCTCACCACAGCCTTGTTCTCCTGGGCTCAAGCCATAGTCTCACCTCAGTCTCCCAAATAGTTGGGACCACAGGTGTGTGCCACCACACCAGGCTCATTTAAAGCTGAATGTTGCTGTGTTGCCCAGACTGGTCTCGAACTCCTGGCCTCAAGCAATCCTCCTACCTCAACCTCCCAAAGTGCTGGGATTACAGGCATGAGCTACCGAGGGCCTTAATTTTGATTTCAGATCTTTATTACAATAAGAGTAAAATAATTCAAAAGTGAAAGTATATCCTCATACTAGTAATAAGTATGTTAGCTTGAATTTCTTTGATTCCTAGTTGATAAAAAGCCATAGCTTCTCCGCTTAAGTAGCAAAATAATTTCTAATTCTCAGTGTTTGCCAGGGGCTTGTATAATAAGACATTATTTCAAAACAACAAAATGTCGATGTCATAGAAAATTTTACAGAGTGTTAATTAAAACGACTTTTATTATTACAATGTAATATTATACAGTGACTAAGCTATAAAAATATTTTTTTCTAGAATTGAGGTTTGCTTTATAATTGAAAAAATTGCTAAGTAGATATAAACTTGATTTCCAAATGTAATTTTAAAATTTGAGTTGGCATCTCTGTTACCCAGGCTGGAGTACAGTGGTATGATCATGGCTTACCATAGCCTCAGCCTCCTGAGCTCAAGTGATCCTCTCACTTCAGCCTCCCAAGTCGCTGAGACTACAGGTATGTGTCACCTCGCCCAGCTAATTTTATTTTTGATTTTTTTGTAAAGAAAAGGCCTTTCTATGTGACCCAGGCTGGTCTCAAACCCCTGGGTTCAAGCAATCCTCTCACCTTGGCCTTCCAAAGTGCTAGAACTATAGACATGAACCACTGTGCCCAACCCACATGGACTTTTTAACAATGAAAAAAACAGGCTTGTAATATGAGAGCATAAAATATTGCAGGATCCTCAGTGGCTTGGGTTTCATACCAGTTTTCTTTTTTAATTTAAAAAAATTTTGTGGAGACAGGGTCTCACTATGCTGCCCAGGCTGGTCTTAAACTCCTGACTTCAAGTAATTCTTCCACCTTGGTCTCCCAAAGCACTGGGATTACAGGCATGAATCACCAACCCTGGTCATGAAATCTGGATTTTATATACAATTGTATTGATGTTTAAGAGTCGGCAACTCATTTTGTTCAACATAAAAGTGCCAGAAAATTTAAATGCCTGTCGGCCATGTGTGGTTCATTCATCACCGACTTGTGCCCTCTGCTTTCTGATTTTCCATACCTTGCAAAATTTTCCAAAGCGAACACACATCTTTTTTTTGAAGTCATGAACCTGTTTTGATTTTAAAGAATAAAAGAATTGAAAAAGCTGATTTAGGCCAAGATAGGAGGGTTGCTTTTGCCTGGGAGTTCCAGACAAGCCTAGGCAACATAGCAAGATTTCATCTCTACCAAAAAGTAAAAAATTTAAAAAATTCACTGGGCATAGTGGCACATGCCTGTAGTCTCAACTGCTCAGGAGGCAGAAGAATCACAGGAGCCCAGAAGTTAGAGGTTGCAGTGACCCATGATCGTGCCACTGCACTTCAGGCTGGGAGACCGAGTGAGACCCTGACTCCTGACTAAAAAAAAAAAGTTGATATTATACAAAGGGCCTTCAATAGACTTTACCAATCCATGAGGAACCAGTCTCATAAAGGCCATGTCTTGTCCAAGTATAGTATTAGAATCATAACTAGAACCAAAATTTAAGTCCTTTTAGAGTATTGGCTGTGCCATATTACACCATAGTTTTTTCCTTCTACCTTACTTGGTTTTATTTTTTATAATCCCTCTAATATGGGATTAATAAGAGGTGGAGGGAGATACAAGGAAGGACCCCCCAAAAACCAAAATTATCTTTTGGAGGGTGGCCCCCTTGTAGTCCAGGTTTCCCCCACTAGGTAAGTGTTCTGGGAACCCATCAGCCTCTGTGAGAGGAACCCAGCTAGCGTTGTTGTGAGAGGCTGCGTTCAGCTTCGGTTAGTTTTTTTCAGGAGATTCTTTCAATGCATTTGTCTGTTTCTTGATGAGTGAGTGATGAGCACACCTGCCCACATCATACTGAGTGTTAAGCAGTATTTGACCCCAAACGCCATGACCCCATGTCCCACCCTCCCTGTTCACCTGGTCACGCCCCAACAACTTCTTTTGGTTTCCCTGGATGAAAAAATTCTTAAAGGGAAACACTTTGCCAATGTGGAAGAGGTGAAAGCAAAAAGGCAGAAGCATGAAAAGGCATCAAAATGGACAGTTTTGAGCAGTGGAAAATCGTCTCCATAGATGTATGGCATCAAAGGGAGAGTACTTTGAAGGGACTGGTGTTTAAGCATGTAAGAAAAAATACACAATTTTTTATAAGTAAATTCCAAGTTTTGGGGGTCCCCCTTATATTTCCAGGAGTTCAGAAGTTCATAGTCTCAATTGGGGATTTTGTGTGCAGGATTATAGAAATTCTGCTGTTGGTGTGAAGTTCAGCAAAGCTCTCTGAGATCTCATTTCCCCTTCACTGTCCTTCCCTTCCTCCCAAATTTCTGTCCCCACAGGTTGGCTTGCTGCTACCTCAGTGGACGTTGCTGGGAACACATCTCTGAAGTTCTTTTGCACAACAGAAGCCTCTGCCATCTAGAACTCAGACTGCTCTTTGCAGTCCCTGGGGTAGGCTTCTTTGTAGTTTCCTTGGAAGACCCAGCCTTCTTGGTCAAGGGTGTGTGTGGCTGGCTAGGCAACCGGAATTGCTGAAGACTGGTGTCTGTGCCTGAGAATGTGAAGGTTAAGGAGTGCTTGACTCAGATTCTTGTAGAGACGTCCAAGCCTGCACCTTGACTTTTGTGTGTCAGACGTAATGGGTTGCAAATGGTCTTTCAGTGGAATATCCATAAAGGGCTAAGAGAGGAGGAGGAATTGGGACCAGGGGCTGGGGACAATGTTGTGGTAAGAAGATTTCTGACATGGGTTCTCCAAGCTGAATAAGGTGCTATCAGGTGGAAAAATAGAACCACAATTTCAGGCAGAGGGTAAAACGTGAAGATAGGGCGACCCAAAAATACAATCAATGTGGATAAAATAAAGGGTACTTTAGTGAGGGGAAAAAAGGGAAGTATAGAGAAAAGATGTAATTTCATGCTGTAAAATTGCGACATATTTGGATGGTGGTGGTGGTGGTGATGATGTCTTAGGATTACCAATCAAGGTAGGGTTTCATTATGCTCTTTCCCTGAGAAATCTATTAAAAGTGAGAAATAAAAATTAAGTTTCATTCCATCACATCCTTACTAAAAGCAATTCTAAAGATTGTCCCTAAGAGAAAAGTGTTTCTAGATGGAAGTCACACAGAGCAAAAAAAGGAGTAAAACTGTGGATGAATCTAAAATATGAATTTTGTATACAAGTATTGTCTTGAGGAAAAAAATTAAAATATGCAGCAGCAATAACATGGAGTGTGAAGGGGTAAATGAAAGCAGATGTTCTAAATTTCACAAAGAGGGTGAAGGGATGGATCAGTTTGAGATGATGATAGTTTAAATGAGAGCACAGAAACATCTAGTTATGAGCACTAAAAAAAGAAAACCAGAAAGTATTGCTAACTCTCAAGTCAGCAGAAGAGATGAGATTAAGTGATTTAAAAAATACCTAATCCAAAAGAAAAAAAAGGATCAGGTTAAAATGCAAAGCACAAGATATACTAGTAACTGTACTAAATATAAACAGATGAAAACTGTCAGCTAAAAGACACAGATGGCCATACCGGTTTTTAAAAAAACATTAAACAAATATTTAAAAGTTACATATGAAAACATAAGAAGGTTGATGTCGGTTACACAACATTGCAAGAGCCACCAAACCATTTGCTTCAATACAGTTAATTTCTGTTTTGTGAAAGAAGAATAGAAGCTCACTTCTCTGTGAGCTGAATTCATTAGTTTTAATGAAATTCCAGTGGAAATGCCATGTTTTTGTTTTGTTGTGATATCAAACTTGAAGAGTAAATTTTCCAGCGTGTATGGAATTTGCAAGAGGCCTAGAGTACAAAATAAGCAGCGGGAGGCCTTGACCTAACTATATCACATAAAGTTTTAGAAATGGAGAAGCTGTGCAGGATTTCCACAGGGATGTGTAGTAGGAACAGGGGTCTCAGAAGGGGCCCATTCACTAGTGTTCTGATGTCATGTCACAGCCTAGAGTGTCACGGGGGGGCAGGGAGAGGACAGCCCTTCAACCATCAGTGCTGGTACAATTATGCCACCCTTTGGTGTCCATGGGGGTTGGTGGCAGGACCCCAAATCTGAGGATGCGTGGGTCCCTTGTAAAATGGGGTAATGTTTTCATGTGACTCTCACATGTTCTATAAATCATCTCTAGGCTACTTACAATACCAAATATGATGTCATGTTATATAAAATGTTGTTACCATGTATTGCTTTTTATTTGTATTTTTATTGTTGTGTTATTTTTCATTGGTGTGTGTGTTTTAAGTCAACAGTCTCATTCTGTCACCCAGGCTGGAGTGAAGTGGCACAGTCATGGCTCACTACAGCCTCTAACTCCTGGGCTTAGGCGATCCTCCGGCCTCAGCCTCCTGAGTGGCTGGGAATATAGGCATGTACCACCGTGTCCAGCGAATTTTTTTTATTTTTTGTTTTTTCTTAGATAGACAGGGTCTCACTATGTTGCGCAGCCTGGATTTGAAGTCCTGGCCTCAAAGCAATCCTCTGGCCTTAGCCTCCCAAAGTTCTGGGATTTCAGACATGAGCCATCGCACCTGACCTTTTATGTTGTTTAGACTCCCAAATATTGTTTATCTTGATTAGTTGAATCATGGATATGGAGAGCCAACTCTACCTATCTGGATGGATGACAAGGGGTGCAGTGATTTGGTGTCCTTTTCCTGATATCAAACTAAAAGGTAGTTAACCCATGAGAGCATACTGGGACTCTTCTTTTGCAGTCTGATACAATGTTTCATCACTGCTGCCAGCTGTGAAGACCTGGCCTGGTCCGCACCTGCAATCAAAACTGAAAAATCTGCAACTTGGATACAATGACATCAAAGATCTGGGCACCAAGCTGCTGTGTGACACTCTGAGACAGCCCAACTGCCGCTTGCAAGCTCTCGGGTAGGTGTCATCAGGCTCACAGTCATGTCTTCGTGGTGGCAAAACGATAGAGGATGGGGCCGGGTGTGGGGCTCACACTTGTCATCCCAACACTTTAGGAAGCAAAGACGAGATGATTGCCTAAGCCCAAGGGTTCGAGACCAGCCTGGGCCACTTGGCAAGACCTCGTCTTTACAATAAATCAAAAAAGTAACTGGGTGTGGTGGTGTGCACCTGTGGTTCCAACTACTTCGAAGGGTGAGGCAGAAGATTTGTCTGAACCTAGCAGGTCAAGGCTGCGGTGGCCATGAGCATACCACTGCACTCCAGCCTGGGTGCAGAGTGAGACTCCAATTTTGTTTGTTTTTAATTATTTTTTTTGAGGTGGGGTCTCACTCTGTCACCCAGACTGGAGTGCAGTGGCCGCTCCCAGCCACCGCAGCTTCGACCTGCTTTGCTCCGGTGATCCTTCCGCCTCAGCCTTCCAAGGAGCTGGAACTACAGGTGCGCGCTACCACGCCCAGCTCATTTTTGATTTATTGTAGGAATGAGGTCT
>NW_006961716.1:18148-25292 GCF_000164805.1 Carlito syrichta
AATGATGAGAAGATAGATACTTAAAGAATAATAAAGATACATACAGAAATGGTGGTAGAAAGATGGGAACATGAGTTAGCTTCAAGGACAGAGAAGAGGAACCCACATGTAGTTCAGAGGTCATCAGGGCTGCTACTCCCACCACAGGTCTAGAATGCATGGACATAGGGGACAGGTCTGCATTTACATTGGTTTGAAAGAAAAGCCACAAAGGACATCTGGCAGAGTTGTGAGGTGTGACTGCTCCTCCAGTGGATCCTGAGGGCAGTGCCACTATCCTAATGGGCACGCCCAGCTCATTTTTGATTTATTGTAGAGATGAGGTCTCGCCATGTTGCCCAGGTGGGTCTCAAACCTACAGGCTCAGGCAGTCCACTCACCGCAATCTCCCTAGGCGCAGGATTACAGGCTGAGCCACCAAGCCTGGCTGAGACTCCAATTTTGAGAGAGGGAGGGAGGGGAGAGACTGGGTGTGGTGGCTCATGCTTGTTATTTCTGCACTTTCCTGAGCCCAGGGGTTTGAGACTAGCCTGGGTAAATTGGCGAGACCTCGTCTCTACAATAAATCAAAATGGTGACACATACCTATAGTCCCAGCTACTCGGGCGGCTGAGGTAGATGGATCACCTGAGCCCAGGAGGTCGAGGCTGTCATGATCGTGCCACTGGACTCTACCTGGGTGACAGATGGAGACTCCAACTCAAAAAACAAAACAAAACAACACAAAAAGGGAGATTGGTAGGCACAGAGAGAAAAAGGAACAGAGACTCCCTCCAGGGCACGGCGGCAGTTCATTGCTCCATCAAGAGCCATCTAGAACTCAGAGGCTTGAACTGACGAGCACTCTTGGTCCAGGTTTTCACTTACTCTGGGTGGGCACCCTCAGTAAACCACAATTGTTTGAGGAATTGGCTGGGCTGGGCTGGCTTCATTGTCAGGTGATAGGGTGGTTGGCAGACTGTCCCCTGGGACAGCAGGTGGGCTAGACCACATCTCATGATCTGCCTGGGTGGCCTGGACTCATGGATGCCACATCTGGCAGGGGTTACCAGGGCTGCCGTAACAGGCATCATGGACTGGGAGTTGAAACAGCAGAAATGCATCATCTTAGAGTTCTGGAGGCTGGAAGTCTGGGATACAGGGGGCAGCCAGGTTGGTTGATTATTATTGTTGAGTTGGAGTCTCACTCTGTCTCCCGGGCTGGAGTGCAGTGGTGCAATCACAGCTCACTGCAGCCTTGACCTCTTGGGCTCCAGTGATCCTCCTGCCTCATCCTCCTGAGTAGCTGGTACTTCAGGCATGCACCACCACACCTGGTTAATTTTGTTTCTTTTTTCATAGAGCCAAGGACTCACTCTGTTGCCCAGGTTGGTCTCGACCTCATGGGCTCAGGTGATCCTCCTGTCTCAGCCTCCTGAGTAGTTGGGACTACAGGTGTGCACCACCACCCCTGGGTAACTTTTTAAAAATTTTCTTGTAGAGACAAGGTCTCACTATATTGCTCAACTTGTCTCGAACTTCTGGTCTCAGAAGATCCTCACACCTCAGCCTCCCAAAGTGCTGGGATGACAGGCATGAACCTGTGTTCCTGGTCTCACTGTGTGTCTTTTCATTGCAGGCTGGAAGCATGTAAGCTAACCAGCATCTGCTGTGAGGATCTTGCCTCTGCACTCACCCAGAGCAAGACACTTCTGATGCTGAGCCTGACCCTGGACGCCTTTGATCACCGAGGGGTGGCTGTGCTCTGCGAGGCCCTGAGACTCCCTGAGTGCATCCTGCAGGTGCTCAGGTGAGCTGGGCCTGGGCTCTGTTCTCCTGGGGGGCAGGGAGACTGTTTTGGGCTAACAAGGGATTCCTGGGACCTGAAGTGTGCAACCGCTGCAGCCTGATGGCACTGCATTTAAAATGTCAGTCACACTCCCTGTCTTGGGGCTGTTGCAGGAGAAATAGGCAGTGAGCACTAAGCCCTTGCCACAGTGACTGATGAGTACCAATAGGTGGAAGCACCTGGTGCTAGTATAATATAAATTATTGGTGAGGCATGGTGGCTCATGCCTGTAATCCCAACACTTTGGGAGGCAGAGGCAGGAGGGTGACTTGAGGCCAGGCATTTGAGACAAGTCTGGTCAACATAGCAAAGCCCTATTCCTACAAAAAATAATAATAAATTAAAAATGAAAAATAACTGCAAATTATAATACATAAATATTTACATTTCAAATATTTTTATTTTATGTATAAATATAACATTTGTATTTGTAAATGTTATATTTGCAAGTATAACATATTTGTAAATATAAACTTATAAGCTGTATGTTAACATGATATAGATATATATTCTATGTTAATCATGTAAGCATAAGTTGTATTTATAATTATAGAACTGTAATATGTTATTTTATGAAGATAAATAGTTGCACTAAGGAACATAGTTTATGCCACAGTAAGATGAAGCTACTTGGGGCAGTTGCAAATAAACAGATGCCAAGTAGAAACAAGAGACAGTATCCACAGAACCAGGATACAATGAAATATGGCTGGGTGCCGGGGCTCACGTCTATAATTCCAGCACTTTGGGAGGCTGAGGTGGGAGGATTACTTGATCCCAGGAAGTTGAGGTCAGCCTAGGCAGTATAGTGAGACCTCATCTATACAAAGGCAAAAAAATTAACCAGGTGCAGTGGCACATGCCTGTAGTCCCATTTACTCTGGAGTCTGAGGTGGAAGGACCTCTTGAGTCCAGGAGGTTGAGGCTGTGGTGAGCCATGATCATTCCACTGCCTGGGCAGCAGAGTGAGACCCCAACTCAAAATCCAAACAAAAAAGAAACACTTATCCTTAATTTAGAGTCGTGGTATTGTGGGTTCCAGAACCAAACTGCTGGCATTCATGTCTGAAGGTCCCCGCTTCTGGGCTTACAACCTTGGGCCAGGTCCTTGGCATTGCTTGGCCTCCATATCTTTCACAAGTCAAGACAGTCATGGCATATCGTTAGGCTGTTGTGGAAACTCAGCGAGATATACACATAAGAACCTTAGCAGAGGGCCAGGACTGGGGACTGGGCTAGTGGGAACTGTGACTATCTTATCTTTTAAAACTGAAAAATGGCTGCAGGTTTTCTTCCCAGCTTCCCTGACTTCTTGTTTCAACCCTAATGTCTTTGTGGCATTGGCACCTTCTGTCATGGAGTCCAGGCATGTGCCCAGTGACTTGCCAGCGCCAATTGGTGCAAGCCTGTGAGTGCCACGTGTGTCCATCTCTTCAGAGTATCAGATGACAGCAAGCTGGCAGCTTCCAGTCAGCCATGATCAGCTTAGAAAATGCACACCCCAGAAATGGGCGAGTGGGCAAGGTTCTCCCTGAGGATGTTTTCTGTTTTGAGATCCAGGGATAAATACCTATCAGCTCCCTACTGCAGTGGATGGCCATCTGCTTCCCTTGGGGACAACACCGTGGTCTCCCAGGCATGTCCTGGGAGGAAATTGTGGAGAAAAATGAAATGCAGAAAATCAGGGGGAGGGGAAATGTGTGTTAAAAAATCTCTTAAAATATATTTTACCAGACAGCAAAAAGCTGCATTTGCTGAGGAAACCCAGACTCTTCTAATGATGGCTGAGGAGGAGAGACATCCCCACCTGACAATCACAGAGCTCTGATGACACAGACACACACCCATGGGGGAGATCTGACTGGAGGCAGCCTGGACTCCCCAACTCGAACCCTGCAAAGGATGGGGGTCAGGCCCTCACTCACAAGACCCTGCACCCAGCAAGTACCAGGCGCTGACTCACCCATGAGCTGTGACTTTCTGGCACCCCATTTAGACACATTTCATGTCATGAATGTGGTTTTTATTTGCTCTGAGTCCCTGGACAAGCTTCTGAAAGACCTTCATGGTAAAATTTCTAACCTGTCTCCCAATGGCTTTTTAAACACTCAATAAATTATTGTATATTAAAATCCTTTGGAAAAATCTTCGTCTTCTTCCTTTTTGCATGTGTGTGAATTATAGGGGTACAAGTGCAGTTTTGTCACATGGATAGATTGTGTAGTGGTGAAGTGTGGGCTTTGAGTATAACCATCACCCAGACAGTGAACATTGTAC
This sequence comes from Carlito syrichta, assembly GCF_000164805.1. Taxonomy (NCBI): domain Eukaryota; kingdom Metazoa; phylum Chordata; class Mammalia; order Primates; family Tarsiidae; genus Carlito; species Carlito syrichta. The sequence continues at coordinate 22,254 of NW_006961716.1, forward strand.
CCATTAAGTATCCCTCTTTCCTCACCCCTTTCCCACACTCCTGAGTCTCCATTGTCTATTCTTCCAGACTCTTTCCATGTGTGCAACATACTACTTAACGTCCACTTATAAGGGAGAACACGTAGTGTTAACTTTCTGTTTCTGAGTTGTTTCACTTAAGATAATGGCCTCCAGTTTCATCCACATTACTGCAAAAGACAGGATGTCAGGACAGGAGAGGTGGGTTCATGTCTGTAATCCCAGCACATAGGGAGGTTGAGGCGGGAGGATTGCTTGGCCCCAGTAGTTTGAGGCAAGCCTGGGCAACACAGTGAGACCTCGTCTCTCCAAAAATAGATAGCTGGGTATGGTGGCACATGCCTGTAGTCCCAGCTACTCAGAAGGCTGAGGCATAAGGATTCTCTGGGCCCAGGAGGTCAAGACTGCGGTGAGCTGTGAGTGTGCCACTGCACTCCAGTGGGTGACAGAATGAGACTTCAACTAAAAAAAAAAAAAGGCCTATTGCTAAATGGACAAACTGGGCTGTGGGGGAAGGGGACAAGATTTCATTCTTATTGATGGCTGAATATCATTCCATTGCCCATTGCATGTATGCACCATGTTTTCTCTTTCCATTCATCCATTAGTGGACACTTAAGTGGATGCCATGTGTTTGCTATTGTGAACAGTGCTGTGATAGACATACGGGTGCAGATATCTTTTTGATATAATGATGGTTTCCTTTGGGTAGATACCCAGTAGTGGGATCGCTGGACTGAATGGTAGTTCTACTACTAGTTTTTTTGAGAAATCTGCACACCGCTTGGAAAATCTTGCATGAGATTTGCCGATGATGCATGACGGGTGCAAGAGTGTAGGGGAGGAAACTGTGGCCCTTCCCATGTTGAGCTTGTAAGCTGTTGGATGTGCTGAAAGTAACCTTCTTTCTGTTAGTCCTGCTAGAGTCTAACTTGGGCTTTCTCTTTTCTTGCCTGATGAAGGTATTTTATAAGCACATTTTGTAAACCAGGTCTAAGGCAAGGAATACAAGTTGAGCATCCCAAACCTAAAATCTGAAATGTTCCAAATTTTAAAACTTTTTGAGTGTTGACATGCTGCTTAAAGGAAATGCTCACTGGAGCATTTCAGGCTTTCTGATTTGGTGTGTTCAGCTTGTAAATATAATGTGACTTCCAAAATCTGAAAAAAATCCCAAATCCAAAAAAGTATAATATGACTATTCCAAAATCTGAAAAAAATCCAAAATCCTAAACACTAAGCACTCATCATGTGCTACTAGAAAGCTTGACAGGGCTCCAGGAGTTAAAATCTTCCAAATGAAGGATATCTGGGAGCCAGGAAGTGGTTTCAAATAACAGGGGGTATGGAATATAGAGACATGAGAATAAAGCCTGTGGGGTCATGGAGGAGGTTGGGAGAAGGGTCACAAGCAGCCAGTGAGGAAAGAGAACATCTACTCCATTATCTGCTGCTGGAACAAGACAACCACAACCTAAAAGGACAGTAGGAGAATCAGTGTCTTTAGGAGACCCAGGTTTCAGGCAGAACAAGAAGATGAAGGAACCTCCTCAGCCTGGTCTCTAAATACAGGTTTGCTGGTTTCCAAAGAGCACAATGGAGAGGTTTCCAGTGAAGAAGGAAGGGGGTGGGCATGGAGTCAGAAATAAGCAGATTGTATTGAGGAGTAGAGAGTGGGGGTGAGGAACAGTGAAAGGCCCCACCCGTACTTTGAGGGAGCTCGTATAGGTGGAGATGAAGACACATTAAGGATAGTTCTGGATGTCCACCTGACATAGTCAATCACCGTACAATAATTATAGAATTACAGCCCCGCCTATCCCACCTCTCAACCCATGACGAATGAGGCTTTAGGCGTTTTGATATCCTTTGCTTTATTGAATCCTCTCAACATTGAAAGAATTAAAAACATTGTACTGAGTAGAACCCAAAGGGCCCAAAGACAAAGCCAACGTATGATCTGGGAACAGACAGTCCTAAACAAGGAGTCTGGAAACTGGCTGTTGAACAGACTGCCCCCAACGACTTTGAAAAGGTGTTCTGGAGGTTGCAGCTCACCTGTCCTCATGAACATCTGGCAAATTGTAGGTCAAGGGTTCCTGGTGGTTGTATTCCAAGATCATTTTATGGTAGAACTGTGGCATCCCATCAGTAGGATCGCCACCACCTTTTGTCTTCAAGGTCATTAAAGTCCCAAATACATTTGATTTTTAGGAATAATGCCTTCTGTAATGTCAGCATCTCCTCTCTCACTACATTGGGCAAGTCTCTTTGAAGGCTGCAAAAATGAAGAGGTGATGTGGTGAGGTGATGGGGTAAGGTGAAATTAGAAGGTGAGGTGAGGTACTAAGGTAAAGTAAAGCAGTAAGGTGATGTGCAGAGAGGAAGTAAAGAGATGAGGTGACGTGGAAAGGTGAGGTAAAGAGGAAAGGTGACATGGTGATGTGAAGTAAAGGGGTGAGGTGATGTGCTGAACTGGAGAGGTGAGGTGATATGTTAAAATGAAGTAAAGAAGTGAGGTGATGTGCAGAGGTAAAGCAAAGAAGTGAGGAGACATGGTGAGATGAAGTAAAGAGGTGAGGTGATATGGTGGGGTAACATGGTGAGGTGGAAACAAAAGGTGAGGTGACCAGCTGAAGTGAAAAAAAATAGATGAGGTGATGTTCTGAGGAGAAATAAAGAGGTGAAGTGATATGGTAAGGTTAAGTAAAGAGGTAAGGTGATGGGTTGAGGTGAAATAAAGATGTGAGGTGACGTGGAGTAAATTGGTGAGGTGACATGATTTGGTGAAGTGAAGATGTGAAGAGATGTGCTGAGGGGAAGGAAAGAGGTGAGGTAATGTCATGAGGTGAAGTAAAGAGGTTAAATGATGTGGTGAAGTAACATGCCAAGGTGAAGTAAAGAGGTGAAGTGACGTCCTGAGGTGACAGGCTGAGGTGACATAAAGTGATGTGCTTAGGTAAAGAAGTAATGACATGCTAAAGTGACATGCTGAGGTGAAGTAAACACTTGAGGTGATGA
>NW_006961717.1:0-377 GCF_000164805.1 Carlito syrichta
AAAGCTATAGTCAAGAAGAGAGGAAAGAATGGGATTACTTTAATTGAAAATATACCTTTCAGTACCTTAAATATTTCAACATTTTCTGCTGTATGTGTGGTAATTTTTGCAACAATATCAACTACTAAGTAAAGAGAATTCTGATGTTGATCCACCTAGAAGAATGGGTCCACTTTTAAGTGCTACAGGTGCACTAATTTTAGTTAAATTTAATGAAGAATTGGAAACAGACCTTTCCAAGAATGTAAAGTGTTGCTCTCAAAGAGAGTGAATCTCAATCACAGATGTTCTGGCTAAGCTAGGTAATTGTTTGGCCGGAATTTTTGTCATGGAGGTTCAAACATCAAATATGTAACCCCTATTGTATGAATAATTTG
>NW_006961718.1:0-301 GCF_000164805.1 Carlito syrichta
TTCATTTTCATTTGTTTCCAGGTATCTTTTAATCTCTGTTTTGATTTCATTGTTGACCTAGGAGTTGTTTAGCATCATACTGTTTAGTGTCCATGCCTGTGTGGGTTTTGGGGGGACCTTGTTAGTGTTAGTGTTTATTTTTATTCCACTGTGGTCCGAGAAGGTGCATGGTAAAATTTCAGCTCTTTTATATTTGCTTATGCTTGCTTTACGGCCAAGTATGTGGTCAATCTTAGAGTACGTTCCATGTGGTGATGAGTAGAATGTATATTCTATGGTCTTTGGATGGAGTGTTCTGTAG
>NW_006961719.1:0-933 GCF_000164805.1 Carlito syrichta
GCTTCCAGCTTTAGATGGTTATCTAGGGTTACCAGAAATGGCCCATCATGAACTTTGGGCTGGGTCACATCCCTAAGTGCCCAGTGCCCATTTTGGGCTGGGCTGCATTCTTTTAATATGGTTCTTTAGTTACAATTAGTGTAAGTTTTTTCTACTTATAATAGAAACTGAATTCATAGAAAGTATTTTAGAATAGGTCATGTTACATCAGGGAATTATGCTAGTCATGATCAAGCATGATACTATAAGGTTTTATAAGAATACAGCTAACTTTTGAAATTTCATTGTTCCCACCTTCTACTAATTGTGATTTTGGCTTTAGTACAATTACAGTTTGTTTTTGGGTTTTATTTTAGAAGTTTTATTGTTGATGATCAGCCTTATATATCAGGATTAGGAATTAGAAACTTTTATAGAAATTAAGATAGATACATAGGATTTTTGAATAGCCATTTTGTTAAGAGATCATAATCAATTGTTCCTGGAAATGATCCAGCATGATCTTTGGACTGGGCCACATTCTTTAGGAACTGGTCTGACCTATAATTAAGAGTTTTTTTATAGTGCAGGTAAAGTTAGCACAGGTATTAGGATTTAAGTCAGTCATTAGGTGTTGGGTATGTATAAGTTTTAGACATTATTGATTATTAGGATTTTATTATATTAAAACTGTTGTATTGCTTTTGAGGAACATAAACCAAGCATAAGGAACAGTGAGATAATTTTGGGATTGTCCTTCCTCATGCTTGGGGAAAACGCCTGGTGGGCGGGGATGCCCCACCCACCCACCTGGCTTTGAGTTCATGTAAAACTATTGTGATTTGATTGGGGTCATCCGTCCTCATTCCTAAGGAAACGCCTGGTGAGTGGAGGACGCCCCTCACCTACCTGGCTTTGTGCCCACGTAAAAGTCTTGTGATTTAACATGTGAAA
>NW_006961720.1:0-772 GCF_000164805.1 Carlito syrichta
ACTTATCTAGGAGTCATGTAGGTGATTTATACACTTTTCACTGACTAGGATAAAGATTGATGCTAAGTTTTTACTTAATTCAATAGTTAAAACTCTAAGTTAACATTTATAAAGAGGGTTTTCACTCAACTCAATATAATAATCAGACACTTTTATGACAGATCAGCTAAAACAGAAATTAACCTTGAGGGGCCTGGGAAACATTACTAAAAACTTCTTTTGAGTTCTCTTTAGAAACAAGCACTGCAAGATAAGAGAAAAGTAACGAGGACATCTGGACAAGGGAGGCAATCATGGGACTCTGAAGAACATAAAAGCCTAAGATGGGAAAAACCCTGACACATAAAGAAATGTACACTTAAAGAAACTTTCTTGAAACATTTCAAGGACTGTAATTTGGGACATTGGACTGAAAGTATCATTGTTGGCTTTATGAATAAGACGTGTTGTCTAAATGTCTATGAGAATCTTGGTTTGTTTGCTACTATGCCTATGGGAATCTTGGTTTGTTTGTTACTAAGACCACTAGATGGTAACTTTTAAAAGATATGTACATGAAGGAATTTTCTTTGTCTTGTCCCTTCACGAATGGTATAAAACTCTGTGTCAACTAACATTAAATTGTCATCTGTTCAAGAAGCAGGTGGCCGTGTATATTATCTTCGTCCATCGCCTATCCATCTCTCCTTCAGGACATCTCACGACCCTTGCGGGGCGGGCCCCCGAAGTGCCCCAGCCAGGAAGAGGGAGATTCTGGTGAAAAAAAAGATGC
>NW_006961721.1:0-724 GCF_000164805.1 Carlito syrichta
CTGTCCCAGCCCATGCAGCCACCACCCTGAAGCCACAGAGCCTTGCCCTGACTCTCCAGGTTCTGGGCCTTCTGAGAAGATGAACTGATTCTGTTCTTCTATCAATACAATAGCCCTGGGTGCCAGCATGGGGTTGGCAGGTGCAGAGGCAGGGTGCCCACCACCATTCTCTGAGCCCTGTATGCCAGGCAGAATCCCCTCACCACAAGGACTGTTTTCTGTTTTGTTTACTGGCATATTCTGAACATCCAGAACAGTGCCTGGTACGCAGCACTTGCTGAATGAATAATCCTGTAAAACAGGCCCCTTTGTTCTTTTTTTATACATGAGGAAACTAAGGCAGAATGACAGATGAGTTCAAGTATGCCCAGTGAAAATTTCCAAGTGGAGGGGGCATGTGGGTAAGGTTTTCAGGAGTCAGTAGGAGCTTGCTGGATGAGGAAAACGGAAAGGGCATTCTAGGCCTCAGGGACATTGAGGGAGGAGGGAGAGGTCCAAAGGAAAGGGATTTGGTCTTCCTCACCTGCTTGCTCTGTGCCAGGGATGGCATTCCATTACATCCTCACCCCCACTCCACAAGAGATATTTTATCATCTTCCTTTTCAACAGAGGCTCAGAGGCACAGGATGACTTGGCCAAGACCACACAGTCAGCAGGGGAGCTGAGACCGCAGCTCCTGCAGCTCAAGTGCTGGGCCCTTCCCCTACCCTGAGTGGTCCAGTAC
>NW_006961722.1:0-807 GCF_000164805.1 Carlito syrichta
CCTATTTAATGTAAAAATTAGCCTTTTATGCAATCTACAAATTCAATGAAATAACCATTAAGTTGACATCATTCTTCGCAGATCTGGAAAGTACAATAAAGAATTTATATGAGCCAGGCTCGTTGGCTCAGCCTGTATTCCTGGGATTTGGGGAGGCTGAGGTGAGTGCATTGCCTGAGCCATTGGGTTCAAGTCCCGCCTGGGCAGAGATACCTCATTAGTACAATAAATCAAAAATCACAAGGGCGTCGTAGCGCATGTCGGTCATTCAGGTTACTTGGAAGACTGAGGCGGAAGGATCGCCAGAGACCAGCAGGTCGAGGCTGAGGTGGCCGGGAGTGGTCACTGCACTCTGGTCAGGGCACAAAGTGAGACTCTAACTCAAATAAATAAATAAATAATTCATATGAAACCATAAACAATCAGGAATAGCCCCCAAAAAAATCTTATCAAAAGAAACAAAGCAGGAGCTATCAATGTTCCAGACTTCAAACTTTACTATATGTTTACAGTAATCAGCACAGCCTGGTATTGGTACAAGAATAGGTCCATAGGCCAATGGATCAGGACAGAGAATGAAATCCTCAAATTCTCAACCAACTCATCTTGAAAAAACCTCCAACATCCACTGGGTAATGGAGAACATATAGTATAAGTGTGGGAAAAGGCTGAACACATGCACAAGGTTGAAACAGGACCACTAACTATCACCATACACATTAACTCTAAATCGGTCAAAAACCTAATTGTAAAACACCAAATTATAATAATCTTAGAAACACGGAATACACCATTATGAAAACTGGA
>NW_006961723.1:0-632 GCF_000164805.1 Carlito syrichta
CATTGATAGATTGTAATGCAGCGGGAAGTGGGTTCCAGGGAGCTCAAACACCTGTCAGAGATACTGAGATCTGCAGAAAGCCCTTGAAGGGCAGCCCGCCACTTAATTAAATCTTCAAACTGCAAAAAAGCACAGACCCCCCAACCCCAGTCTGTCTTCAAAATTGGAAAAATCCAGTGGAAGAATAAGGGATTGTGCAGACAAATGTGAAAGCTATTCCTCCATCACTGAACAAAAGATTAAAGAAAGGAGAAAAAAGGGCAATAAAACCTTAACAGATGAAGAAGAGCCAACTGAAGGGTCCCATACAGACCCTTGAGAAGACAGCTGCTGAGAATACAGACTTTGGAATTCAAAGAGTGAAGAGGTCCCAGAAAAATTGGTCTCAAACTACAAACTCATAATCAAAATATTAATAGAGAGAATAAATAGAAATGCGGAGAAAGGAGTTGATAGCTGAGATGATGGCAATAAAGAATACAGCGAACAAAGTAAATATCAAATTGATAAGCATGCAAAGCAGATTTAACCAAGCAGAAGAAGAATCTCAGAGCTTGACGACCAAAATATAGAACTAACACAAAGTGTTAAAAACAGAAGACTTGTTTAAAACTTTAAGAGATGAGCAATTA
>NW_006961724.1:0-767 GCF_000164805.1 Carlito syrichta
CGAGGCCAGGTCCCTTTCTATGACCTGAGAACCTGAAAAGAATGGCCAGAGTTGTCCCCTGAGCCCTCTCCAGGGAAAAGCCTGATGCAGGGACATGTCTCGGCTGAGTCACCCATACCTCCACCCGCTTCGTTCCCCAGGTTGGACCTGCTCCCTCCTCCCTGGGACCGCCATGGGGAAAGGGAGGGTGTGACTCTCAAAACTTTGGGGTGCGAGCATGGCTGGGTAACTCACGACTGTCTCCTCAACACTCAGGGAGGCCAAGACGAGAAGATGACCAGAGCCTGGGAGCTTGAGACCAGGCTGGACACCATAGCAAGCTCCAAGCTAGAACCCAAGCAAAATCAAGAAAACCTTGGATGAGGGCAGACCACTGCAGGATGGTAGTCTCTGGTCCAGAGTTCAAGACAAGGCAGGAAGACCAGGGTGTCGACTAAATGGAAAGCCTGTGATCACAACAGTTTGGGAGGCCCTGATCGAAATGATGGTGCAAGTTGGGTGGTTTGAGAGCAGCTTGGGCATCCTAGTGAGGAAAGAAATGAAAGAAACAAAGAAACAAAAAAAGAAAGAAAGGAAGAAAGAAAAGAGCAAGAAAGGAAGGTAGGAAGGAAGGAAGGAAGAAAGGAAGGAATGAATGAAGGAAGGAAGGAAGGAAAGAAAGAAATCCATTCTCCTGAAAACCGTCTTTCCCCAGCTTTTCTCCCCCACTCTCCCCACTATGAGGATCCCCCAACCTCATCACTTTCCAGGCCCAAAACCCCCAATGG
>NW_006961725.1:0-724 GCF_000164805.1 Carlito syrichta
CAATGCAAAGGAATGCCCGGGGATGAAAGTCACCGCTTCCCATGTAGCTGGGACCGCAGGCACCACCACACACTACTCCAGTGTTTGCATTCCAGGGAACGATGAAGTCTTGCTACATGACCCAGGCTGGTCTCAAACTCCATTTCTCCAGTGGTCCCCCACCTCAGCCTCCCAAAGCCAGAGCCTGATTGTCTGCCGAACCACCATCTTTTGGGAACTCTAGACCCAAGGTGGGGGCTTCCGTTCCAAATGATGTATATCCGTTCACGATGATCCCAACTCCATACAAATAGATGCTCTTCTTTTTTCCCCTTTTGTCCTTTTTTTCATTGAGTCAGAGTCTCACTTCATCGTCCAGGCTTTAGGGCAGTGGCTCACTAACAGCCATCACTCTCTTGGCCCGCCAGGCTCTGGTGAGCCTTTCCCTGGCCTTCCAAGGAGCCAGAACAACAGGTACTTGTCAACATGCCTGGCTCATTGGGGATGGAGGGTTGAGACGAGGTCTCACTGAGTTACTCGAGGCTGGGCTCAGGTGGTCCACTGGCCTTGGCCTCCGAAAGCCCTGAAATGACAGGGTTAGCCCCCAAGCCCGGCCTTTCATCCATAATCAAAAACAAAACAGATGCCTGGCGTGTGGACATGCCTGGAATCCCAGCAATCTGGGAGCCCAGACAGGAGGATGGCTGGAGCCCAAGAGCACAGCCACCCAGGTCATGCAGGGAGA
>NW_006961726.1:0-1004 GCF_000164805.1 Carlito syrichta
CTGCCTGTCATATTCTCAGAACTTCATGCTTAGATCATAAAAGTCCTTGCCAGTGGGTAACGTCAAACAACAAAGAAAGGAGGAGGGAATGGGCCTTCAGCTCCTGAACCAAATCTGGGGTCTCAGGGTTTGCAGCCCACCTGGATCCCTAATGCTCAGGCAAGCCTCCATGGCCAGCTCCCAACAGTTTCCCATATGGACTGTGCTCTTTCTTCATAGCTTCCACAGAAAGAAGGACATTAAGTCTGTACTTTTACAAAAACCGACCTAGCAAATTTTTTTGGTTTCACATATTATAATCCCTGAAACAATGCAATGTGTAGTCTAAAATATTCTGGGTTTGCCTACATTGATTTCAGGAGTGAAATATTGTAGAATTTTAAGCTGCAGTTAAAGGGCATGAGTTGTTAATGCTTTCATGTAGCCTTGACCCTATCTTTGTTTCTTCTAACTTCTTCACCTCTGTCCTAGATTCAGCCTCTGGTGCTAATTAGTAAACAGTCTTCAATTAAGTCCAGAAGCAGGTAGTACATAGGTGTTTCTTGTCGGTGACCTGCACTGACCAAGGGGGGTTAGGACCGCACCGGTGAATCAGAACAGAGAGAAGAAACCACACGGAGGCAGCTCTTCTGGGAACAGTCTGGCCAAGACTGAAGCCAATTTTATTCAACCTTTTTCCAACTTATATACCATTTTCTATAATCTCCAGCAGTGTGACAATTACTTGCTGGGGGCGTACAAATTCATTGATGTGTAACGCGCTTTACAAATCATGTACCATCACAAGACTTTCAGGTTCCCAGTGAACAATTACAATTCCATGATGTATGAATCACAGGTGCACAATTTCAATACAGATTGTTCAAAATGTTTTCCACAATGTTCAATAAATCATTCATATTATACTCTAAGTTCTAAACCCTGATTTAAAAACTTTCCAAGTTAACTCTAAGTTCAATCCAATTTTACTAACTTTTAATATTTTTGACGATTAATATTATTAA
>NW_006961727.1:0-770 GCF_000164805.1 Carlito syrichta
CCTTATCTCCCTCCCAAAATCTGTGCCTTCCCCATCTCATGCATAGACCATGCAGTGTGTAACCTGATGAGCTGGGCTTCTCTCTGAGAGCCCTGAGCATCTGAACTTCAGGGTTGTTCCTTTTGTTATGGAAGTCCACAAGGGAGCTGTGTGTACCCAATAAGCAGAAAGCCAGATACGAGTGCATTAGCTCTCAGGAGCAGAGGAAGGAATGCTTGACCTGGACAGAGTGTGAGGGCATGAGAGCCAAACTCTCAGATCCCACCTGCTTTTGAACATGACCAAGGGTTTTCATGGGTGAGACAGGTGTACTGGAGGTGAGCATTGCCGCCCGTGTCCCCCGGTAGATTAAAGGTCTGGACGCATCATGGAGGACTGAGGGACCCAAGGATGACAGAGGGTGGGATCTGGGGACCCCAAGGGTCATTGTTCTTGGAAAGAAAAACAGGCTCATTCATCTTTGGGGCACCCCAGGGGACATGAAGATAATTGTTAGTGAACAGCCTCTGCCGAAATAATAACCTGCAGGTAACCATGCGTGGAAGGAGAAAAGAATGGAGAGAAAGGGTGAAACCAACACCTTACAGTTTTATGATACAGGCTAAGTTACCCTTCTCTGCAGGAATTCAGATGGGTCCCTTCAGGGTGGGGCAACTATGAATCAATCCGCTGCCAGCACTCAGACAAGTTTTCGTGTGAACACAAACCTTTCCTTTCCCTTGGGTAATTATCTAGACTGGACACATTCAGGACACACTTAATTTCATAAA
>NW_006961728.1:0-2728 GCF_000164805.1 Carlito syrichta
CAGCCATTTCCTTTACTTTACTCCCACCTAACTGTGACTTTCTGTTTTCTTAGTTTCTGGCATAACATCTGGCACATAGGAAGTGCTCAGCAATTATTTCTTTAACGTACATGCCAGATGGGAAACCAGATTTCAAAAAGAAATGTTATACAATCACAGTCCAAGGGCAGATGGTTGGTATGTTTTTATGTTTTTTAAAAAGAGTATTTACTCTTGCCATTAAAACTAACTCTTGGTATTGACGATTCTCAACAAACCACATTTTTAATGTGTTATGTTAAAAAGTATATATTGCTGTAAAAGCTCTGACAAAAACAGGGATACTTTATCATTTTGCAAGTCTTGTCTCATGTACCTCTTCCAAGTGTTTAGACTTTATCCTTTCTTTCAAGATAAGCTGCTTGATTAAATGCTATTTATTTCCATGGTCTCTAAGCTGTCCCTTTCTCCTTTTGAATGACTGGCCAAATGACCAGTCCAGTGAGTAAGTTTTAAGATGGCCACTATGATCTTTGCCTTCTGGTAGTCATGCCCTAGTGTTAATCCCCTCACCTCACCCTGAGTCTGGGTGGAACCTGTAACTTGCTTCTAACCAACAGAATATGGCAAAGATGGTTGTCACTTTCATGATTATATTACCTAAAACTGTGACTTATGTATTGTTAGTATCTATTGACCCTCCTTTGCTGGCTTTGATGAAGAAAGCTACCATACAGTGGGGTCCTTCCCTGTAATATAACTGGTATTAGTTTTTACTGTTGCATAATAAATTACCATAAATTTAGTGGATTAAAACTACATATACTTATTATCTCATAGATTTCATGAGTCAAGAGTCTAGGTACTGCTCAACTGGCATCTCTGCTCAAAATATCACAAGGCTACAAACAAGGTGTCAGCCAAGGCTGGGATCTAATCTGAGTACTGGGTTCCTCTTCCAGGCTCACTTGTTGCTAGAATTTAGTCCCTTGTAGTTGCAGGATGGGGGCCCTCCGATCTTAGAGGATGTCCACCACTCCCCAGCACATAACTCCTTCCATAAATATGACAGTTGGCTTCTTCAAGAACAACAGGAAAGCATCTCTACTGTTTTGAATCTCTATGACTTGTTCCATGTCAGACCTTTAGTGCTTCTCTGAAAAAGCCTCACCTTATTTGGTCAGGGTGTCCTATGATTATCTCCTTTTTCTAAAGTCAACTGACAAGGAATTTAACTACATCTGCAAATATTTTACCTTTTCCAAATAATGTAACCTAAGTAAGGAAATGGCATGCTATCATAGTCACTGGTTCCATCCACAATTCACAAGGAAAAAGTTATTCAGGACATGTGGAACCAGCAGATGGGAACCTAAGTGGCCATCTTAAAATTCTACCTACCACAACTAGCATGTCTTAGTAATGTTTGTGATCTTTACTTCCACTTGAATTTTATAGTTTATATTTTGATAAAGTATTTTTGCAATACTGTACTAGTACTACAATTGCAATAGCCAAAATTGTTTGGTACATTTACCTTAATAAAATTAGAATGCTACAATGTGTACTATTTACACAGAAGACTATTTTTTAAGACTTCAAAAGCACATATATTCTGAAATGACATTCTTAAAACTGTTGTGCAAAAAACACAAAGACAAAGTTTCTTTCTCTTTGTTTAAATGGAGTAATGGTCACTGATTGAATAAAAAAATGTTTTCGCCACAAACTAGAATGGGGAAAATGAAGGCAGTTTGCTCCATTAAATAAGTAATATCTGTTTTTAGGCAAGCAATGTTTCTATCAGAGTACATTTCACAGCTTTATCCTTCCTGTTTGAAAGTGCAATGTGTGACTGAACCAAACTATACCACTGTCAATGCCAGAGACAGTTGAAATGAGCAAGCCTGGCTATGTTAGGTTCTACTGTGGTGATTGGCATGTTCAGACACTCCTGATTGTATCACATACTCTCCCAATGTTTTCACACCAAATCACTTCCCTAGAGAAAATGGTAGGAAGTTGCAGGAGTCCTGCTTCAGCGAGGTCCAGAGATTCCTGGAGGTGAGACGGAGAAAGCGACTAGGGGAGAAAGAAAGGGACTGGACTACTGTTCAATATTGAGTAGAAGCCGTTTAGAGCAAGTTATCAGTGGGCTTTTATCCCCAAATTTTGCAAAGTCATCATCACAGGACACAAAAGGTAGCATGTGCTTTTCACATGAACAGGTCCAGGTGCATAAGGGACACTCCCCACTCTCAATCAAATGTTTTTGCATACATGAGGAAGAACATGAAGAACAACAACCACAAATTGTCTTTTTGTTTCTTATGCTTGATTAATGTTCCCCAAACCAGTTTCTTATGTGCCCTTAATTGTTTTACAGTTACATCACCTTGAAATAACATCACTCAATGCCTAAACCCCAAACTACCATAATGATTTATTAACGTCTACTATTCTATGCTAATTGAAACTAATTTCTATTAAGACAATTGCTGCTAAGGTTACACTCTCCTAACATCAGCCGGCCTAATCCAAAAGCTTGGAATGTGGCCCAGTCCAAGGTTCACTGGCCCATCTAAATCAAACTAAACTAACCACACTTCTATAATAAAATGGCTACCTAAATTATCTTCAACCTATATAAACTATTTCCTAAAATCTATATCTATAAATTTTCTAAAGTCACATCAAGAGATCTGTGACCTGCACTAACGCTCCTCAATGTGACCCAGATTTGAACTTA
>NW_006961729.1:0-2377 GCF_000164805.1 Carlito syrichta
TGCCAGGCTGGTCTCGAACTCCTGGGCTCAAGCATTCCTCTCGCCTTTGCCTCCCCATGTGTTGACATGATGGGCGTGAGCCACCGCTGGCCAAAACCAGGTCTTCACTAATAAGTTTTGCCTCTTCCAGCTGTGGCTCGAGGTTGCCACACTCAATGTTTAGAGAAGTAGACGTTGGAATGATTTATTTATACATGCCACAAATGAACAAATTTAAATCTGCATATTTATTTTTGAGCATTTTAAAGTAAATAAAACAAGTTGTTAACTGTCTTCTGCTTTCCCCTCAATAGCCCCATGTTCCTCCTTCCTTCACAGAAGATGTTTATTATGAATTTTATGTTTCTAAGAAAATCTTGTATAATTTTGCCTGTGTGTGTTTATAAACAATACATAAGATGTTTTAAAGTGAAATAAGCAGTATTATACAGTATGTAATTTCCTGCAACTTGTTTTTTAATCTGACATTGTTTTAGTTTAATCAAGCTACTATTGATACATACTGTTTTTGTTAATCAAGCTGTTATTGATACATATAGATATAGTTCATTCATTTTACTTGTCTTGCTCCATTAAATAGATATTTCAAAATTTAATTGCTTACCATTTTATTTTCTAAGTTGTTCCTTGTATTTGGCAACAAAATTGCTGATTTTATTGTAAACGGTAATCACCCATGAGTATGTTTCTCTATATGTACATGCAGGTTTCTTGGATATATACCTAGTGGGGGTTTATACTGTATCATGGGTTTTATATATTTTCTGTTTTATTAGATAATACCAAGTTACTCTCTAATGTACCTCTAACAATTTATATGGCTGTAGTAGTAGCATTACTTAAGACTTCCAATTTCTTCATTGTGTACAAAAATGCTAGTATTATCTTTCTTTTTTATTAGTAGACTCCTATGTAGTTGGATGGCAATGTGTCTGGCTAAAAGTTAATTCTTATTCTTCTTTTTTCATGGTATTTCTAATGAGATGTATGTAGGGGTTATTGGCTGACATTTCTAGGAAAGCTCTTTGAAACCGACTGGCTTGACCAGAAGTAGCACCCTTTTGTAGTTAGCCATTTTCTAAACTTTTAGCATCCTAGATATGATAGCTGTAGCTTTAACTCCATTTTACAGCATAAAGGAACCTTAAGAATGGAATCACAGAAACAAATAACTGAGTACACATGTTCTCACTCATAAGCGGAACCAGAACAATTATCATAATACTATAAAAAAGGGATTGACAATAGAGGGAATCTGCCAGGGGAGGGGGTGAGCACACTTCATCAAAAGGTACCTGATCTCAAACCAGGTGAAATGGGGAACAAAGTGAGGCCTGAACTTTTCCTGTACAATGATCATTTGTATACCTAACCCTGAATTGTACCCCATCTTTAAAAAAAAAAAGAATGGATGCCAGTATTTACATTGGCTGAATATGAAGTTAAAAAGATACTCAGATCCATTCCTGTGAGAGAAAAGTAAGCTGCTATCTTGTTTAAGCAACTTAGTTGATGTTTCTTCTCACTTTTGAGCAGTTACATAGAGTGGTTTCGTATAGTGATCAAATTTAATCCAATGTATAGCCTAACTCAATACTAACTGATGTAAATCACAACATTTTCATCATCATTTAAAAAAAATTGTATGTTTTGTTTTGTGTTGAGTCAGGGTCTCCTCTGCCACCCAGACTGGAGTACAGTGATAGGATAATAGCTTATTGCAGCCTCCATCTCCTGAGCTCAAGCAATCCTTCCACATTGGTCTCCAAAAATGCTGGAATTACATGCATGAGCCAACACGCCTGGCCCAATTTTTATTTATTTCCTTTGCATATCTTTGTTTTTTGGGGTTTTTTTTTACAATAAATTAATATTTGAACAACAAAACAACATTTTTTGGCAGGTGAAAAAATAATGATTTTATTTTGGATATGTTAACCTGAATATTGAAGTTATTTTCTTCAGTAGCTTTGTACATCACCAGCATTGATGCCTACAAGGGTAAAGGAAAACCAAAACTCCTCTTGCTAAAAAATCAGCTAAATACACAAAGAAAACGTGTGTACAGAACTTAGTATCTAAATCAAAGCTACTATAAA
The DNA here is from genome assembly GCF_000164805.1 of Carlito syrichta. NCBI lineage: Eukaryota > Metazoa > Chordata > Mammalia > Primates > Tarsiidae > Carlito > Carlito syrichta. The sequence goes on from NW_006961729.1 coordinate 2,100, forward strand.
TTCACATTTTTTCTTTTAATTAACCATTAAGTGCACATATAAACAAAAATATTTTCTCATCTAGGTAATGGAACCATACAGACAAGTTCATGAAAAACTCAAAGACGCTATAGATGACTACAACAATGTCAAATGGAAGAAAAAACAAATTAAAGAAGACAGGTAAAAAATATATTTGCAAGGATGAGAAAGACATAGAGACCTACAAGTAAGATTTTTTTCACTAATTCTGCTTATAGCACTTAGAAATTATATATTAAAAATGTAATATATACCTG
>NW_006961730.1:0-390 GCF_000164805.1 Carlito syrichta
CCATCATCAATAACTCAAAAAACAACAGATATTGAAGAGGATGCATGGAAAAGAGAGCACTTCTACAGTGGTGGTGGGAGTGTAAACTAATACAACCTCTGTGGAAAACAATTGGGCGATTCCTAAGAGATCTAGAAATCGACCTTCCATACAACTCCACAAACTCCCTGCTGGGAATATACCCAGAGGAACTCAAATCACTCTATGAAAAAGATACCTGCACACATATGTTTTTTGCAGCAATGTTCAAAATAACAAAAACATGGAACCAGCTGTGCTGCCCATCAAAAAAGGACTGGTTAAAAAATATGGTTCATGCCGTGCTCAGTGGCTCAGCCTGTAATCCCGCGCCTTTGGGAGGCTGAGGTGAGTGGATTGCCTGAGCCCGCG
>NW_006961731.1:0-771 GCF_000164805.1 Carlito syrichta
CATCTAGCTACCTAGCTAGCTATCTAGCTAGTCAGCTGCCATAACTAGCTGACTTAACTAGCTACCCAGCTGATATAACTAGCTGACTTACATAGCTAGCTTAATAGCAAGCCAGTTGACTGAACTAGCTGAAATAACTAGCTGGTCAAATGGCTATCCATCTAACTTGACTAGCTTTTTAACTAGCTAACCAGCTAGCTTGATGAGTTGACTTAACTACCTAGCCTGTTGGTTGCCAGCTGTCTTAATGAGTTGACTTAAGTACCTAGCCTGCTGGTTGCCAGCTGACTTAAATAGCTGACTTAACCAGCTACTCAGCGGGCTAAACAGCTGACTTAAACAGCTGGCTACCTATATAGCCAGCTGGTTAGCCAGCTGACTTACCTTGCTGACTTAAGATAGCAAGCTGACTAGCCAGCTAACTAATCTAGCTAGCTACCTACCTAGCCAGCAGGCTAGCCTGCTGACTTGGTGAATTTAACAGCTAGCCTGCTGGCTAGCAAGCTGACTTTTCTTGCTCGCTACCTACCTACCCAGATGGCTAGACAGATGACTAAACTAGATGATTTAAGCAACTAGCCAGTTGGCTACCCAGCTGACTTAACTCACAGACATCACTAGCTAGCCAGGTAGCTATCTAGCTTACTTAACTATCTAGTTACCTACCTTGCCAGTTGGTTTGCCAGTTCTATTAACTAGCTGATTAACCAGCTAACCAGCTAGCTAGTAACTGACTTAACTTACTCACTACCAGCTAGCCAGCATCCGTAA
>NW_006961732.1:0-763 GCF_000164805.1 Carlito syrichta
GATTCTTTCTTTTGTTTTGCAGAAGTATATTAATTTCATGAGATCCCACTTGTCTTACTTATGTCTTAAGGCATGGGTATTTAGGGCCCTGAAGAGGAATTAGTTTCCAGTTCCAGTTTCCCTAATGGTGTCTCCTACGTTTTCCAAGATTATTATAATTTGATGTTTTACGTTTAGGTCTTTGATCCATTTACAGTTAATGTGTATGGTGATAGATAGGGGTCCTGATTCAATCTTGTACATGTTGTCACCCTTTTCACAGCACAATTTACAGAATATGATCTCCATTACCTACTGGGTCTTGTAGGTTCTTTCAAAGACGAGTTGGTAGAGAATTTGAGGATTTCATTCTCTGTCCTGATCCATTGGCCTATGGATGTAAAATTGTACCAATAATAGGCTGTGTTGATTACTGTAAACATATAGTAGAGTTTGAAATCTGGAACTGCTACATCTCTTGCTTTGTTTCTTTAATAGGATTCTTTTGACTATTCATGATTGTTTATGGTGTCATATGAATGCTTTATTGCAATTTCCAGGTCTGAGAAGAATGATATTAATTTAATGGTTATTTTACTGAATCTGGAAATTGACTGAAAGGCTAATTTTTACATTAAAAGACGTAAGTGAAGTCAGGGAAAAAGCATGTCAGATTATCATTTATGACATCAGCCTCAGAACTTTGACATCATGATGGGAGGTACCTTGAATACTGAGCAATCCTTAGGCTTCAAGCACTTGTGTACAGTGCTCTGCCAAATGC
>NW_006961733.1:0-9223 GCF_000164805.1 Carlito syrichta
GCTCCCTTGCCTGGCCAGGGCCACCATGCAGCGCCTGTGCCTGCCCCTCACCTTAGCAACACTTACAGGCTGCTCAGCCTTCATTTGGGTCATGTGCCTCCACCACCTAGACTCTACACTGCCCCGAAAGAGTGGTGTCCCCAATATTCTGTCCTGCACAAAGAAAACTGTCTGAAACCACCACACCCATATTCTGTCCTATAGAAAGTAAGAATGTCTCAAACCACCAAACCAAAATTCTGTCCTACACAAAGGAAAACTGTCCAAAACCACCACACGAATAATCCGAATTACACAAAGTAAAACTCTCAAAGCGATACCATTATTCTGTGATACACAAAGAAAACTTGTCAAAGACAACCACACCAATAAGAAAAAAGAAAGAAAAAAAGAAAAAAAAACAGAGAAAGAGAGAGAAAAAACAGCAGCAATAATAATACAACCTGAACAATAGAAAAATATTGTTCTATAATATGACAACAATAAAACGTATTGTTCTATTGCAACATTAATAGAACCTTTGGCTCTAACAACAGCAAAATAATTCTATTTTGAGAGTTAAAAACAATCCTACCAAAACCAAACCAAACCAAAAAAAGACCCACCAAAAATGACAAAACAGAGAAATCAAAGACAGTAACAATAATACAACGTGAGTTTTGCATCTCACCAAGTGATCGATTTATATCAACAGGGTGCCTGACTGAAACACAATTATATACCTAACCCTTAACTGTACCCCACAACTTCACAATAAAAAAAAAAGATTTAAAATTCCCGGTCTGAGCTTTGAGCAGTTTCCACTCTAATGTCCTCTAGGTCATTAGGACTAGGACTCACAGCAGCAGAATGCTCATGCCGGTAGTCCCCATTCATTCCAACAGAGTAGCCCACCTGCTGGCCGTCACCTGCAAGCAGGAATGGGAAGTCCCCAGGGCTAGAATGTCCACCTGCGCCAGCGGTTAGCTGGGCCTCTTGCGGTGCCCTTTGTCGCATCTTGTCGCTCCGCTGGGTCCACGCTCCCTCCCTGGCTGGCCCCATCAATGTCACGCGCCCAATTGAGACATCACAGGCGCAGGGCTGGGCAGCCTGCGCTTGGCAGAGAGAGGAGCAGGTCGCTAAGGAGATTTGTCTCCGTGGCTTACTCTTTCTCGTCATGGCAGACCACACAACCAGCTCTCCGTGGGCATTTCTCTTACTCAATTGGTTTTGGGGTCCCATAGGCGGCTCCACGGGCGCCGTGTCCCACCCATTCCCCCGTTCCACCAGGCTCCCCGACCCCGCGATGCCTACGCCTGCTTCTCGCCCTGGTACAGCTTATGGGTTGCTCAACCTGCATCTGGGTCGTGTGCCTCAACCACCTAGACTCTACATCGCCTCAAAGGAGAGATATCCCCTCCCGCGGGCTACGGGCTCCTCTTTGGGGATCCTATTGCCTGAATCCTGGGGTCAAGACCGGAAAAAAAAGAAACCACGTTGTCTGCTGGAAAATCGCTAATGGAAGGACACTTGACCTCCGCAAGAATCTCTTCTCTCAGCCGCAAGTATGCCCTCTGCCTTTCCCACCTGAGCAGGTTGTCCGTCCTAGGACATTTCCAGGATCCTCCAGGAAATCAAGGGCAGGGCCCTAGAAGAGCCCCAAAAGATGATGAAGGCAGAGGATGACACCAAATAGCAGGAGGTCCACAAAAGGGTCCACCCTAAAAAGGAGGAAGTGTCATTGACATCTAGGTCCCTAGATACCCAGGGAGAACTCTCTTCCTTGGGGCGGCACCCTAGGCTTTTGGAGGGATGTCTCCCTTACTCATACTCAAAAACGAACTTTTATGAGAAGGCCCAGTCTTCTCCGATGTACTCTTTCTGGAAAGAAGATACCTATCCCGGTGCCCATAGCTTTGATGTGGAAGTCCTGCCTCTTGGGACAGATGCAACCACATTCCCGGACTCAGTCCCAGGCTTCTCCTGGGAACTGGAGAAACCCACCAAGGAAATGCTGGAGTATCCAGCTCTCGAGACTTGCTGCTGTTGCTGATGCTGGAGAAGGAGATGCTGAGCACCAAGCTCAGATATTCCACCAAGGAGCTCTTCCAGTCTTCAGTCTTCCAGACTGAGAGCTGCCAGTCATAGGCCCTGGCAAGGATAAGGTCACTTCCACAGCTACTGCCACCTCTGTAAATGTCATGGGATAGAAGTGTGCTGCTCCTGCAAACCAAATGTCCCTGCATCACAGTACAGAAAGAGCTAGATACCTTGGGAAATAACAGTGAGTGTAAAAGAAATAACAATCACTTAGAGGATAAGACAGAAGATTTGGAGGGTAAAGAAGAAACCATGGCAAGTGGCAGTGACATCCAATCTGATTCTTTTCTTTTCAACCCCTGCTAGGAAGAACACAGACTCCCTGTGTTTGGTCACTTGTACTTTGCTGGTCTCAGCTCCTCTTAGAACTGCTGACTTGGCCCACCTGGTTGCTGACTCTATTATTCTACCTGTCCCTTCTTCTCCTAGGCCCTTTCCCATCTCCTCCAAGTCCCTTTTTCGGCAGAAGGTGATCCTAGATATCCATGTGTGTAGAATCCCATCTGTCTCTTTCCCTCCTCACCCCTTATCCCATCCACTCCACCATGAACTCTGTGACCCCTGGCAAATCTGATTCAAATTCCACAGGATTCATTTCTATCAACTTAGTTAACACATCTGCTCTCTTGACTTCATTGCCAACTTTAGATCCTGGGGTCATTTGCATTGATAATACTCCCTCTTCTAAGGCTGTTTCTCTCAGATCCACCACCAACTTCAAGATGACTGCACTCTTGTTTTCCCCATACCAAATTTATGTGCAGTGCAGTGGCACCCTGAACAGTCATCAGTCTGCATCTGCCAACCTATGTTTATTTTCTTCAGTCCTACTCCAACTCTTTCACTGGAAAGCTACCCATTAGCCCAGGTTTATGACACCTGATGGACAACAGCAGGGATGCTGTCTTCCTGGTGCCCTGTTTTGAAAAGAATTCTTATCACAGTTCCTCCAGTGACCTCTGTTTTAGTGTGCAGCACCTCTGCATCAACATTATCCAAGCCAACCTTTGACTTCAGTGTTGTAGATATCTACTCTCATTCCAAGGCTATCAACTCAGTCTCCCACTGTATGCAGGAATGGTCCCCCATTTACAGAGAACAACTGAGTCTCTATTGCTCAAGATGGGAAGCACAGTAATGTGAATTTGTAGGAAGCCCTCTATTCTATCTTTCAGTAAAAATGCCATTAAACCACTCAACTAGTTTCTTTCTTATGACTTTAGAGTAGCTGGCATTGTTGATAAAATACTTGTATTTTGAGACTCCTGGTAAAATCAACTTTGCCTGTGATATAAGGATGAAAACCAGCCCACTGGGGCACCCTCCACTTGCTAAAAGCATCAGAAACCACCATTCCACGGAAGACTCCTCTCTCAGATCTCTGTAAATAGTGGGAAAGTCCCTCTCCACATACAGTGTCCACAAAAGGACTTTGATCCACTAGAAAGGTTCTCAGTTCCTTTAAGGTACACTTAACATTCTTTCATTACATAAATCAGGGGCCCCAAACCTCTGTGTGCCCATGTGTGTAAGAGAGAGAGACAGAGAGAGAGAGAGAGAGAGAGAGAGAGAGAGAGAGAGAGAGAGAGAGAGAGATGAAGATAATGGAGCAGAGAAGTGTAACAGTGTAGTTTAAAAGACACTGTAGTTGAGACACTGCAACACAGAGAGTAAAAGAGAGCTGCATGTACCATAAGTTGGATCTTTCATGGTTTGACAGTTAACCTGTATGATCCAAGCTGCTCTGGGTCAGATTTCTCTAGTCTTGAGACTGAGAGAATGGTCACTGCAGTTTATAGGTGCTCCTCTTTCTCTTACAGTTTTGACTCAATGGTTCTTTATCTTTTCCATATACAATGTATATAAAAACATGTTCTTGCTAATCTGAAAAAAGAAAAAATAAGTGAATCCTTCAAAGCATCGCTGTGAAAACGATATTAAAGTGTCTAAAACAAAATTACAATTTTAAAATCCTAGGAGTAGTCTTTTTACTTCTGCTTTCTTAGGTTTTAATGAGACTGAAGAAAGAGGATACCTTGAGCTCAGGAGTGGGAGAGATGCAATAAACTATAATTAAGCCACTGTGTTGCATGCTGTGCTACACAGAGAGAAACTCTGTAAGACAATTATATCAAAAAAGGAAGTTCAAAACAGAAAAGTAATGGCATCAATTCTACATCTTGACCTATGGATCTAACAAAAAAAATGAGTTAGAGAGAAACTCTCAAAAGTAATCACACCAATGAGAAAAACAAACAAAAAACCTGAAAATCATGGCAAAAAAGTAAAACAGAGGAAACCACCACAGCAACGTTAATGCAATCTGACCTTTGAGCTAATAGACAAGCAATTTTCCTGTAAATTTCCTGTAAAAAACAGCAACCATGCTAACTTATAAAAACAAAACAAAACATAAAACATGATAAGAAAATGAAAAAACAGAGCAAATTCCATAGTAACGACAATGCAAACTGAACTTTGGATCAAACAAAAATCAATTACAGACAAACTCTCAAAGAAACCACACCAATATATACAAACAAAATAAATAAAAAAAGCAATAAGAAATGACAGAACAGGGGAATCCACCATAGCAACGATAATACAATTTGAACTTTGGATCTAACAAAAAAATTGGTTTAGAAAGAAATTATCAAAACAACCACACCAGTGAGAAACAAGAAATCACCAAAATTGACAAAACAGAGAAATCAACAAGAGCAACAATAATATAGCCTGTACCTTGGATATAACAAAAAAAATCAATTTAAAGAATCAGAAAAATATATTGTAACAATTGTTCTGTAGGATCCCTTCCAAGGTTTGCAATAACACCCTTCTGTAGCGTTATCGTTCCAAGTCACTGGGTCTTATATAAACACAACAGGAAGTGATTCTGGTCATTGATCACAGAACACGGTACCAGACATCATTCATTGTCAGTTTAAAGTCCCTGCCTTCCAAACATCTCAGTGGCCATATTGGCTCCTAGTGCAAAAATTACAGGTGGGGAGAGGCAGTGGGAGCCTACATTGTGTCAAGGGGTCACTAGGAGATATGAGTAAGGGAACAAAATGTTACCAAGCTCAAGTCCAAGGGTCAGGGAAAGGGAGGGTTTGTCCAAAAGTTGGTGGATATGAAGATGAGATATGATCAGTTCTTCTGACTGGGAACTGTGTCCTGAGACCTGTGAAAGATTCTTTCACTGGAAAATGGGCTTTTACAAATGTGATTAAATTAAAGATCTCTACATTGGGAGATTCTCCTGCATGATCTAGCTGAACCCTGATGAGATCATAGGTGTCTTTTTAAGTCAAAGAAGGCAGAGATTTGAGTTTAGAAGAGGAAGAAGCCAATGGAATCCTGAGTCTATGGTTAAGGTGAATGGGATGTGGTAGTGTGAGCCAAAAAACAGTGTGGCCTCCAGAAGTGGGAAAAAGCCAGAGCTAATCCCCTCAACATCCCTTACCACCTTCCTTGTGTTCATGACATGCCCATCCCATGGAAGGACTTTAAAAAAATGTTTTTAAATTGTGGGTACTATTCACTGTTAAGTATAAAAATATTAATTGTGCAGATACCCTTGTTGATGACATGTGACCCCCTTCCCCAGGCAGTTTCCCACTACTGCCAATCCCACCTCCCCACACCCCTAAGTTTCCCACTACTGTCAATCCTTTTCTTACAGTATTATAATTGTTGTTCAAGGTCCCTTTATGAGTGAGAACATGTGATACTTGGTTCTTTGTTTTCTGTGAAAGGTCACTCAGTATTATAGACTCTAAGTCCATCCAGGTTGCTGCAAAGTTCATGATTTTCTTCTTCTTTATGGCTGCATAATATTTTATTGTGTATATGTACCACAATTTTTTTATCCAGTCCTCTTTTGATGGGAAGCACAGTTGGTTCTATGTTCTTGCTATGGTGAAAAAGGCTGAGATAAACGTACATGTGCAGATATCCTTTTTATAGAGTGATTTGAGTTCTTCCAGGTATATTCCCAGTAGGGGAATTGCGGGGTCATATGGAAGGTCAATTTTTAGATCTTTTAGGAATTGCCACACTGTTTTCCACAATGGCTGTACTAATTTACACTCCCACTAACAATGTAGAAGTGTTCCCTTTTCACCGCATCCTCACCAGCATCTGTTATATTTTGAGTTATTGATGATGGCCTTCCAGACTGGAGTTAGGTGGTATCTCAGCGTGGTTCTAACTTGCAGTTTTTTGTTGACTAGTGAGGCTGAACAGTTTTTCATGTATCTGTTAGCTGCCCGTATATCTTCTTTTGAGAAGTGTCTTTTGCCCACTTTGTAATGGGGCTGGTTTTTTTTTTTTTTTTTTCTTTTTAGCACATTTGAATTCCTTGTAGATCCTAGATGTTAGGCCTTTGTCAGACACAGAGTTGGCAAATATTTTTTCCGAATCTGTGGGCTGTCTCCATGCTCTCTTGATGGTTTCTTTGGCTTTACAGAAGCTTCTCAGTTTGATGAGGTCCCACTTGTCTCTCTTATTTCTTATGGCATGGGTCCTTGAGGTTTTGATTAGGCATTGGTTGCCAATTCCAATTTCCACAAGGGTTACACCTGCATTTTCTAAGTTTCTTATAGTTTGAGGTTTTAGGTTTAGGTCTCTGATCCATTTAGAGTTGATTTTTGTGTATGAGGATAGGTAGGGGTCCTGTTTGAATCTTCTGCATGTGGTCAGCCAGTTTTCCCAGTACCGTTTACTGAAAAGGTTCTCCTCTCCCCAGTGGTTGGTGGTGGAGACTTTGTCGAAGATGAATTGGTTGAGAAATTGAGGTTTTGCTTCTGTAATCTCAATTCCATTCTATTGGTATATATGCTTGTTCTTGTACCAATACCAGGCTGTTTTGATTATTGTAGCTTTATAATAAAGTTTAAAGTCTGGGAGTGTGATACCTCCTGCTATTTATTTATTTATCTATTTATTTATATATATTGGCTGAGGATTGTTTTGGCAATTCGTGGTCATTTATGTTTCCATATGAATTCCTGTATTGCTGTTTCTAAGTCTGAGAAAGAAATGTTGCTGGGTAAATTGATGGGTGCTGCATTAAATATGTAGATTGCCTTAGGTAGAATGAACATCTTTTTTTTTTTTTAAGTGGGAGTCTCACTCGGTCGTCCAGATCCTTCCGCCTCATCCTTCTGAGTAGTTGGAAATACAGACGTGCACTTCCACGCCCGGCTAATTTTTGATTTATTGGGGAGATGAGGTCTCGCCAAATTGCCCAGGCGGGTCTCAAACCCGTGGGCTCAGGCAATCCACTCACCTCAGTCTCCCAAAGTGCTGGGATTACAGACTGAGCCACCGAGTCCGGTCGAATGAACATCTTAACAATGTTGGTTCTTCCAATCCGTGAGCATGGAATAAATTTCCACTTGTTTGTGTCATCTTTGATTTCTTTGATCAGTGTTTTGTGGTTTTCGCTGTAAAGGTCTTTCATGTCTCTGGTTAGGAAGATGCCAACGTATTTCATTTTTTGTGTGGCTATTGTGAATAGAATTGTGTTTTTATTTGGGTTTCTTTTTGTTTATTATTGGTGTTTAGAAATGTAACAAATGACCGAGAATAGCCAGAAAAATCCTAAGCAAAAAAACCCAAAGCAGGCGGTATCACATTACCAGACTTCAAACTTTACTGTAAAGCTACAATAATCAAAACAGCTTGATATTGGTACAGGAACAGGCATATAGACTAAATGAATAGAATTGAGATTCCAGAAGCAAAACCTCAATTTCTCGACCAACTCATCTTGGAAAAAGCCTCCACCACCTACCACTGGGCAGAGAAGAACCTGTTCAGTAAATGGTGATGGGAAAACTGGCTGACCACATGCAGAAGACTCAAACAAGACCCCTATTTATCCCCATACACAAAAATCAGCTCTAAATGGATCAAAGACCTAAATGTAAAACTTCAAACCATAAGAAACTTAAAAAATACAGGACACACCCTTATGGAAATTGGAACTGGCAATCAATTCCCAATCAAAACTTCAAGGGTCCATGCCATAAGAGATAAGAGAGACAAGTGGGACCTCATTAAACTGACAAGCTTCTGCAAAGCCAAAGAAACCATCAAGAGAGCAGGGAGACAGCCCACAGACTGGGAAAAAGTGTTTGCCAACTCCATGTCTGACAAAGGCCTAACATCTTGGATCTACAAGGAACTCAAACGTGCTGAAAAGAAAAAAAACAAACAACCCCATTACAAAGTGGGCAAAAGATATGAACAGACACTTCACAAAAGACATACAAGTGACCAACGGACACAGGAAGAAATGTTCAACCTCACTAATCATCAAGGAGATGCAAATTAAAACTACACTGAGAAACCACCTAACTCCAGTCAGAATGGCCATTATCAATAACTCAAAAAATAACAGATGCTGCAGAGGATGTGGTGAAAAGGGAACACTTCTACACTGTTGGTGGGAGTGTAAACTAGTGCAACCTCTGTGGAAAGCAGTGTGGCGATTCCTAAAATCTCTAAATATTAACCTCCCATATGACCCCGCAATCGCCCTACTGGGAATACATCCTGAAGAATTCAAATCACTGTATAAAAAAGATACTTGCACATGTATGTTTACCGCAGCATCGTTCACAATAGCAAGAACCTGGAACCAACCATGCTGTCCATCAAAAAAGAACTGGATTAAAAAATGTAGTACACATACACAATGGAATACTACACAGCCATAAAAAGAATAAAATCATGAATTTCACAGCAACCTGGATGGAACAAGAGTCTATAATACTGACTGATCTTTCACAGCAACGAAGATCTGAGTATCACATGTTCTCAATCATAAGTGGACCTTGAACATCTATCGTAATACTATCAGAAAAGGATCTACAGTGGTGGGAATCTATGGGGGGGAGCAGGGAGGGCAAGGGTGGTGGGATTAATGGTAGTCAGTATCTGTCTGGGGATGGGGGGACACCCCTTATTAACAAGGGTACCTGAACGATGCATATTTGTGTACCTAATCCTTAACAGTACCCCACAATTTTAAAATAAAAAATATGTTTAAAATTAAAAAAAAGAAATGTGATTGTCTTTTGCACTTTTATTTTATACCCTGAGACTTTGCTGAAGTCCTTTATCAGTGCAG
>NW_006961734.1:0-1070 GCF_000164805.1 Carlito syrichta
TCCCTCCCATTATGATGTCAAAGTTCTGTGGCTGATGTCAAAAATAACAATTTCATACTCTTGTTTTCCTGATTTTACTAACCTCTTTTAATGTAAACATTAGCCTTTTTGTCAATCTACAGATTCAATGAAATAACCATTAAGTTAACATCCTTCTTCTCAGACCTGGAAACTACAATATAGGATTCATATGAAACCATAAAGAATCATGAATAGCCCAAAGAATCTTATCAAAATAAACAAAGCAGGAGCTATTGCAGTTACAGACTTCAAACTTAACTATATGTTTACAGTAATCAACACAGCCTGGTATTGATAGAAGAATAGGTCCATAGGACAATGGATCAGGACAGAGAATGAAATCCTCAAATTCTCAACCCACTCATCTTTCAAGAAACCTCCAAGACACACTGGGTAATGGAAAACATATAAAGTAAATGGTGCTGGGAAAAGGCTGACAAAATGCACAAGATTGAAACAGGACCCCTATCTATCACCATACACATTAACTCTATATGGATCAAAGACCTAAACGTAAAACTCCAAATTATAATAATCTTAGAACACGCAGGAGACACCTTTAGGGAAACTGGAACCGGAAACTGATTTCTCTTCAGAGGCCTAAATACACATACCTTAAGAAGTAAGTTAGACATGTGGGATCTCATCAAATTAATATACTTCTGCATAACATAAGAAACCATCAGAAGAGCAGCGATACCACCAACAGAATGGGAAAAACGATTCTTCACCTATGTATCTGTAAAAAGGCATAACTTCTAGGATCTACAGGAAACTCAAACACTAAGAAAAATCAGAAAAACATTCCCTTTGAAAAGTGTGCAAAATATCTAACTGGACACTTTTCATAAGAAGAGATATGGGTAGCCAACAGACACATGAAAATTGCTCAGCTTCACTCAATCTCAAAGAAATGCAAATGAAACCACTTTGAAATACCACATACTGCCTTTAAGACGGGCAATCAGTAATAAAGCAAAGAATAAAAGATGCAGGTCAGGATTTGGGAAGAAATAAATGCTTCTACTCTGCATGTGGACTGAAAAGTA
>NW_006961734.1:2156-3374 GCF_000164805.1 Carlito syrichta
AATACTTTTAATCACCAAGCATTTAAAATGAGGCAAACAGAAAAAAGAGAATTTGTGGCCCAATATATATAAACCAAAATAACGTGGAGATTTGAAAAGTAATAATTATTTGCGCTCTGCATTAGTGTAAATATTTAGATATTTGAAAACTCTGGAAAATTGATTATGATCATAGCAAAAGCATAGTTCAAATCCTGTAGGAAAAACTGCTCAAAGGCTGTTACACAACACCAAAAACATCCAAAAGTTTCTAAACTAAAGAAAGTGCTAAAATATTATTTGGTTGTGCTATAACCAAACCTCAAAAGGACTCCGTGAACATAATAATAAAAGACTACCTCTTGGGCAAGCCCCTCAGGTCCCCTCCCAGTAAGGGTGTTTTGCGGCCCTCTCAATAAACACTGCTTTAAAACAAACAAAAAAAAGACTACCTCGTTTAGAAGATTCTTGAAAGGTCACTTAACCCTCAATAAATTTTTGGATTGGTGTGAACACATGGTTCTCTTCCCTAGTTGGGAATGAAATCCACCATGTCTACAGCATTTGGCAGAGCACTGTACACAAGTGCTTGAAGCCTAAGGATTGCTCAGTATTCAAGGTACCTCCCATCATGATGTCAAAGTTCTGAGGCTGATGTCATAAATGATAATCTGACATGCTTTTTCCCTGACTTCACTTACGTCTTTTAATGTAAAAATTAGCCTTTCAGTCAATTTCCAGATTCAGTAAAATAACCATTAAATTAATATCATTCTTCTCAGACCTGGAAATTGCAATAAAGCATTCATATGACACCATAAACAATCATGAATAGTCAAAAGAATCCTATTAAAGAAACAAAGCAAGAGATGTAGCAGTTCCAGATTTCAAACTCTACTATATGTTTACAGTAATCAACACAGCCTGTTATTGGTACAATTTTACATCCATAGGCCAATGGATCAGGACAGAGAATGAAATCCTCAAATTCTCTACCAACTCGTCTTTGAAAGAACCTCCAAGACCCAGTAGGTAATGGAGATCATATTCAGTAAATTGTGCTGTGAAAAGGGTGACAACATGCACAAGATTGAATCAGGACCCCTATCTGTCACCATACACATTGACTGTAAATGGATCAAAGACCTAAACGTAAAACACCAAATTATAATAATCTTGGAAAACGTAGGAGTCACCATTAGGGAAACTGGAACTGGAAACTAATTCCTCTTCAGGGCC
>NW_006961735.1:0-857 GCF_000164805.1 Carlito syrichta
GGTTTTCTGGTATTTGCTTGTGGTTGATGTGGGGCTCTCTATTGGGGCCAGCCTGGTCTTGAGCTCCCAGGATATGACAATCTTCCTGCCTTGGCCTCCCCAAGAGCAGAGGAGATAGGTGTCAATAGCCTTGCCACCCCTGCCTCCCAGAAGGTTTAAGAGTCATGACCTTGCTGTCCCTGATGTGAACCCTGAGAGGAGCGAGCAGGTCCACCTTGGGGAATGAGGAGGGCAGAGGACTGTGCACCCCAGCAGAGACACACCCCTGCACCAAGGGTTTCCCGTGGGTGAGGTCTCAGCAGGCAATTCCGTCCACCCTCTCTGTGGTCCTGGGTCATCAGAAGGGAGCGGGCCTCATAGTGGGACCCCGAGAGGGCTGTGGAGGCCGAACTAGAGTGCTTAAACCTGCCATTCCAGCACTCTGTGAGGCCGAGGTGAGAGGATGGCCTGATCCCCTGGGTTCAAGACAAACCCAGGCACCTTGGCAAGAACTCATTTCTATAAGAAGACAAAAAAATGATCCTAGCATGGTGGTGCACACCTGTCATTCCAGCCCCTTGGGAGGCCATGGCAGGAGGATTGCCAGAGGCCATCTGTTGGAGGTCACAGTGGCTGAAAGCAGGCCCCTGTGCTCCAGCCTGCGTGACAGAGTGGTGCTCAGATTCAGAATAATAATACCAACCACCAGCACCACTAGAACCACAGGCCAGGATCGGGGACTAAGCCTGGCATCCTGGCCCTTCAGAGGCCCAGGAGAGTGGACGGGCCTGAGGCTGGAGGTTTGACACCAGCCCAGGACATGGGGCAAGAACTCTTTTTGGCAATCAAAATTAAATTTCATATATTAGCCGGGCATG
>NW_006961736.1:0-833 GCF_000164805.1 Carlito syrichta
ATGTCTTGTGATCATAGGATGACCTTGTGTCACTATTCCCTGTATCATCATGCACAGCATTTCTCCTTTATGTTGATCATTCTTGTTATGAAAAGAGAATCTGTTGTTTTAAGATGACTATGATAGAAATGCATATGAAGTGGACTCATGGCTGACCCTAAAGCATAGTAGAAGAGACTTGGGAAATTTAGCCTACACACGTGTCTTCTCTCACGAAGCACACACATTATCAGAAGGCTGGTGCTACACTGACTTCATAACTGAAATTTCACACCAACCTATCTCTTAGGATTTGAGTTGAGTGGCTGAATCACAAGCCCATGTGGCTTTGTCTACCTCTGTGCTGTTTGGTACTCTGAGAATTTCCAAAGAAATAGATGAAGCCAAAAAGACAAAGAGACTGATTACCTCTTGATAGAGTGTATTGCCAAGGCTTGCAATCGCCCTTCCCTCCCCAAAAAATAAAAAGTGACTTGTCTCCTCTTCACTCATCAGTCATGGTCTTGGAGAAAATGTTCAGGATTACACACCCTTTGGGGCAGACTGGCCTTTGTCACAAGCCTTTGCAGAAATATGAGACATCATTCTGGTTCCCAAGTCTTCCCTCATGACTTTCTGTGGACATGCGATTACCTAAGCCATTTTCATGACTGTAACCTCTTTAGGTAATCAGCCCACACTAAATTTCCCTTGAAAAGTGACGACTCATCATTCACTCAATCATTGACTCATCAAATAGTTTTGTGTAAATAAAACAGAAGGATCTGAAGCAGAGAATGGTCAGCACACTGCACTTCAGTCTGCAACAGATTGGGGAGCCCAAAAAAACAAAA
>NW_006961737.1:0-1097 GCF_000164805.1 Carlito syrichta
TTTCCTTTACTTCTGTGTTTAGTACTTTCTTAGGTATTTCATGTAGAGATGGTCTGGTGGCAGTGTAATTTCTTAGGGATTGGACATCTGGGAAAGATTTTAATTCTCCCTCGCTGATGAAGCTTAGCTTGGCAGATTATTCTTGGTTGAAATTGTTTATCTTTTAGGACTTTGAGGATAGGGTTCCAAGCTCTCCTAGCCTGCAGAGTTTCTGTAGATAAATGATAAATCTGCTGCTATTCTAATTGGTCTTCCATGGTAGGTGATCTGGCCTTTTTCTCTTGCTGCCTTTAGGATTTTGTCTTTTATACCTACTTTGTTTAGGTGAATTATTATGTATCTGGGAGTTGGTCTTTTCATTTGTTGTCTTACAGGGGTTCTCTGAATCTCTTGTGTGTGAATTTTTGCATCACTGATAAGATGAGGGAAGTTTTCTTCAATAATCTCATGGAATGTTTGTTCCAAGGTGGCTTCTGTTTCTCTTTCTGTTTCAGGAAGGCCAATTACTCTTAGGTTCTTTCTCTTAAAGTAATTGTTCATCTCTTGAAGGTTTTGTTCTGTCTTTTTAAGCTTGTTTTCTGTGTTTTTAACAGTTTGGGTTAGCTCTATATTTTGGTTCTCAAGCTCTGAGGTTCCTTCTTCTGCTTGTCTAACTCTGCTTTCCATGTTTATAAGTTTGTCATTTATTTCATTCACAGAATTCATTACTGTTATCTCAGTTATCAACTCCTTCCTAGTTTCTTCTTGTCTCTCCTCAATTCTTTTTAATCTCTCCATTAATGTCTTGATACCTAGGTTTGTAGTTTGAGACCAGTCATTTTGGGGTCTCTTCATTGTTTGCATTCTGAAGTCAGTTTTCTCAGTGTCTGCCCTCCCAGGGGTCTGGGAGAGACCCATATTTTTCTTTTGGTTTTTCTTCACATGTGTAGATTTTTCTCTCTCTCTGTCTTTCCATGCCTTTTTTAATTCTATTTTTCAGGGAAGGTGGGCTTGCTTTTGCTTTGCTTATGCACTTTCCTATTCTTCCTTATGAGTGTCCTCTGGCTTTGTTCACTTTTGAGTGGAGTGTAGCCTGAGAGCTGTACTTTTTGCAGTTT
>NW_006961738.1:0-841 GCF_000164805.1 Carlito syrichta
GCAGTCTTTTTTGGAGCGCAGCAAATCTCCCAAACTGGGCGGGGACCTGAGGGGGTTGCCCAAGATGTAGTCTTTTATTATTATGATCATGGAGTCCATTTGGAGCTTGGTTATAGAACAACCAAACGATATTTTAACACTTTCTTAGTTTAGAAACTTTTGGATATTTTGAATATTGTGTAACATCCTTTGAGCAGTTTTTCCTACAGGATTTGAACACTGCTTTGCTAAGATCATAATCAATTTTCCATAATTTTCAATTATTTAAATTTTATACTAATATGGAGCCCAAATACTTAATACCTGGTAAATCTCCATATTATTTTGGTTTATATATATTGGGCCTCGAATTCTTTTTTTTCTGTGTACCTGATTTTAAAAGCTTGATTATTAAAAATATCATATCAATCAGATACATTTTTGCAGAGTACAGCAGTATGTCTTAGTTAGAGAAAATACTAGGGAATTCAGTGGAAATACTCTTAAAAATATAAATTGGGTTAAAATATAAAGGGAATGTGATTTTATATTTCCTTTAAATATATAAGGGAAACTTTTCTGTAAGGATTGCACATCTGTAACATTTAATCAAAGTTACCAAGCAGAAAATAGAGTGCACCAAGAAAATGTACACATATTTTAAGAATGGAAAAAACTGTATTAAATTACGATACTGGTTTATTTTCTAACATTTTTAAGATTTAGTATGCATTCTGTCTTCTGATAGCACTTAGTACACTGAATCTCAAGGTTCAACAATCTAAGAATGATATAGATCTGGAATATCAACAAGTTTCATTTAGCAGATAAACATGTTGAATTTATATGAGAACACTGTAAT
>NW_006961739.1:0-615 GCF_000164805.1 Carlito syrichta
TGGGAGGGAGGGGCATATCTCATCAACAAGGGTACCTGCATGATCAATGTTTATATACCTAACCCTGAATTGTACCCCACATCTTTAAAATAAAAATTTTTTAAAAAGAAAAGTTTAAATCCAGAATATGAAATTACAAAGAGAAGAGGGTCTTCAAAAGGTTATTTTTAAGGTTAAATGAATCAACCAACATGCAGCCTCGACCTGCTGGGCTCCAGTGATCCTTCTGCCTCGGGCTTCCAAGTAGCTGGAACTATAGATGCGTACTACCATGCCTGGCTAATTTTTGACTTATTGTAGGATGAGGTCTCACCAAGTTGCCCGGGTGGGCTCAGGCAATCCACTCACCTCAGCTGCCCAAAGTGTGGGATTATAGGCTGAGCCACTGAGCCCGGCTCCCATCCTCTTACTTTGAGTCTGTGCATGTCCTTTCTAGTGAAATGGGTCTCTTGAAGGCACTATATTGTTGCCTGGTGATATTTTATCCATTTTGGCATTCTATATCTTTTCAGTGGTGCATTTATTCCATTCACATTCAGGCTAATTATTGAAAATGTGAGAGTTTGGCCCCTATCATAAAGTTTCTTATAGAGTTGTTGTTGTTCCTCTTGGTTT
>NW_006961740.1:0-937 GCF_000164805.1 Carlito syrichta
ACACTCTGGGGGCTGAGGCAGGAGGATAGCCAGAGCCTGACAGGTGGAGTCTGCAGTGGCCGTGAGCATACCCCTATTCTCCGGCCTGGGTGACAGAGCAGGATTCTGATTCCAAACAATAATTATCACAATCACCACTACCACCACAACCCCTGCCACCTAGCATGAGGAGTCACCCTCAGGGATGGGAGAGGAAAAGGCACTTTCCGGCCTGTCATTAATGGGAGTTTTCAAAGGTGGACACCGGGCACGTCGATACCACACCTTGGACCACGAGCCCCAGAAGGCCTGCCTCCACCCTCCACATACGGGCCCACACCAAAGATGTGTGTGAACTCATGAAACAGATGATCCCAAGCTAGGGCATTCATCATGCACAGAGTGATCAAGGTGGCTCATCAATGCCATGGCCAGAACAGGTTCTGGTCGCCTGGTCTGCCACCTACGGGAGGGCATCAGTCCCTTCCTCTCCTGATCACCCCATCGTACATCGCCCATGATGCCCGTCATGGATGCCTGTCATGGCACACGTGGGACGTATCTTTTTTGTCTCTGTAGTCTCCAACAGCCAGGCTGGGGAATGGCAGTATGATCGTGGCTCCTGGAGCCTCAACCTGATGGGCTCAGGCTGTCCTCCTGTTGTGGCCCTCAAGCAGTGGGACTCTGGGGGCTCCCACGCCTGACTCAATTTTGGGGACCTCTCTCTGAGATGAGGTCTGGCCACGAAACCTGGGCTGGTTTCTGACACCTGGGCTCAGACAGACTCCAGGTTCTGCCTCCCAATGCATGGGGCTGATGGTCGTGTGTCACGGTGCCTGGCCTGGAATCGCACGTTTTGTCAGTGGGGTGACCCAAAGAAGGCCCTGTGATGGAGGTCACCACATCCCATGTAGCCGGGACAGCGGGCACCACCAAACGTGACTCTACTGTTTGCATT
>NW_006961740.1:2280-3116 GCF_000164805.1 Carlito syrichta
CCCTACCTTCCTTTCTTGCTCTTTTCTTTCTTCCTTTCTTTCTTTTTTTGTTTCTTTGTTTCTTTCATTTCTTTCCTCACTAGGATGCCCAAGCTGCTCTCAAACCACCCAACTTGAGCCATCATTTCGGTCAGGGCCTCCCAAACTGTTGCGATCACAGGCTTTCCATTTAGCCGACACCCTGGTCTTCCTGCCTTGTCTTGAACTCTGGACCAGAGACTACCATCCTGCAGTGGTCTGCCCTCATCCAATGTTTTCTTGATTTTGCTTGGGTTCTAGCTCGGAGCTTGCTATGGTGTCCAGCCTGGTCTCAAGCTCCCAGGCTCTGGTCATCTTCTCGTCTTGGCCTCCCTGAGACAGTCGTGAGTTACCCAGCCATACTCGCACCCCAAAGTTTTGAGAGTCACACCCTCCCTTTCTCCATGGCGGTCCCAGGGAGGAGGGAGCAGGTCCAACCTGGAGAACGAAGCTGGTGGAGTTATGGGTGACTCAGCCGAGACATGTCCCTGCATCAGGCTTTCCCCTGGGAAGGGTTCAGGGGACAACTCCGGCCATTCTTTTCAGGTTCCCGGGTCATAGAAAGGGACCTGGCCTCGTGGTGGGGCCCCAAGAGGGGTGTGGAGGCCTGGCATGGGGGCTCATGCCTGTCACCCCGGTGCTTTGTGAGGCTGAGGCTATAGGATTTCCTGAGCCACAGGGTTCGAGATAAACCTGGCCACCTTGGTGAGACCTCGTCTCTACAAGAAGGCCAGATAAATGAGCTGGGCATGGTGCACATGCCTGTCATTGCAGCCATTCGGGAGACTGCAGCACGAGTATCTCCAGGGTCCAGCTGG
>NW_006961741.1:0-743 GCF_000164805.1 Carlito syrichta
AGACTCCTTATACCTTTTTGGAGATTGAGAAAATATGTCACCCACATTCCTTATTCTTTCTTAGGAAAAGTCAGTGCATTTGCCTGTATATGAGGATTTCATTTCCCTAGTTTATGCTTCAAGAACCCAAATTCGTGTTTAGACCTTAGCAAGAATCCCTGAAGTTTTAATGGGATGGAGGACACGTGTAAACCAGATTATTTATTCTCCTTTAGTAATAGACAGTGCAGTTTCCTGTATATGAGGACCCCCGTTATCCAGATACCTAATCCCAAATCCTGAATGGTGGTTATCTCTTAGCAAGATGGTCTGTAGGTTTTTCGGATGGAGGTCTCGTGTATCCAAGATTCCTTATTTTTCCATAGCAACAGGTCGTGTAGTGCTCTGTATATGAGGACTCCCATTACTGAAATTCCTGCTTCTTTCTTAGCAAGACGCCAAGATATTTCCTGGTGACCTAGAATTCCCGTTACTTGGATATCAAGCCAACGACTCCCATAGAGTTCTTGAGGAATTGGAACCCAAGATTCCTGGTCCCTTTTCAAAAGACACACTAAAAATATGGCGACATAGAAGCCCAGTTTGCTGGTAAAACCATATCAAGAGATATTGTAGATTTAGGCGATTGAGAACTCCAAGAACTGGATTAACTTTCCGTTCTCAGAAAGATGCCCTGAATTTCCATGTCCATGTGGATTCCAAAGCACTGTGTACAAAATGCAGATGCCCAGATGTTTCCTAGG
>NW_006961742.1:0-721 GCF_000164805.1 Carlito syrichta
ATTCCATTCAATGAGACTAGCCAGTTCTCTATTTATGATTCTGAAAGATAGCAATAATTTCAATTAGCTAAAAGTATTTATGTCTAGATTTGGGATGAGTTTTTAAATGTATGTTTACATTTACTTGGGTAAATGTTGGTTGAGAGACCCAAGAGATTAAAAAAACTCAAAAAAGAACTATTACTATATGAATTCTGCAACTGCTGCTAGCAGTGTGTGAATGTTAAGCAATAAGCCCCTTCCGGACATTCCTTTGCTTAAATTGTGGTAGCCACTGTGGCGTCTCTCTCCTGGTAAGCTTGGTGTTGTTTCAAACCTCCTGCCTGCTCACTAAACCTAGCTTATCTGGCATTCCGTTCCACCCATTTGGCAGTTACTTGTCCATCACAAGTAACTAAGCCTGACCCTGAGCAAATCGAACTTAAATCAACCAAAGTCTTTGTAACTGCATCATATAGTTTTTATCCAATCCTGTGTGCACAAGTTTGTAAAGCCACCCCACCCCTTCAGAATTATGTATAAAAGGTGCATGTTAGCCTGGGTCGGGGCTCTTGTCCATGAAGCTGCTGCATCGGCTTCAAACGTGAGCCCAGACTCGAGCCTGAATAAAGACCCTCGTGTGTTTCCATCGGACCGGGCTCTTCGGTGGTCTTTCGGATTTTGAATTTTGGGTTTAACATGGTGTCCCAAATGTTGACAGTTTTTAAAATTTATATATGGA
>NW_006961743.1:0-975 GCF_000164805.1 Carlito syrichta
ACAAATGTAAACTCACACCAGTTGTGTATCTGGTCTAGTGTGTCCCACATTATCCTCAGGTCTTGGTAAAGTTTGTATATGTATTTTAGATCAAACTACATTTATTATAAAACTTACTGTTGTCTCTGTGTCTGTTCCTTATAGCAAGTTTTGAAGGCCAGAGATGTAATATTAAGGTGTTCGCAGGGCTGTGTTCATTCTCGAGCCTTCCAAGTAGAGTCAGTCTTGTTTTTCCACCTTACAGTGGCTGCTTCATTTCTTGCTGTGCCCTTCCTTACATCACTCCTCCCTCTAGCTTCTGTGTCTTATCCTCATCTCTTCCTCTGTGGTCAAATGTCCTTGGGTCTCCCTTATAAGAACACTTGGGGTTCCACTGAAGGCCACCCAGATACTCCAGAATAATCTCATTTCAAGATTCATCTGCAAAATCCCTTTTTTAAAAGGTATTTTGCTTAAAAGATAATATCTACAGGGTCCAGGAATCACAACAAGGATGTCTTTGGAAGTCATCATTCAACCTGCCACACTGCCTCTCTCTTGTTTACCAAGATGTGGAGTTTCTGCCCTATAGAATTCCCCTGTTGCAACAGCCTGTCTTGACGCCATCTCAAGGCTCTACTTCCTCAAAAGGCCTCACGGACTGCTCCCACCCCTCTCTATTCAGTCTCTTCCTTAGCGGGAGGGGCTTCACTGGCATGTGTCAGTGCCACCTAGGGGAGACAGGACATCACTGCCGGTGTGTGTCCAATAGAAATTCAACCAAACTCCAAATGTATTTTAATAACCCCATTGAAAATGTAAAAAGAAACAGGAAATTAGCATCAATAATAGATTTTATAGAATCCAATGTATCCAGGACATTTTCAATTAGACCTGTAGTCTAAAATGTAATGAATTATTTTATATTATTTTATTTACAACAGGGCTTCGAAATCCTGCATGTACTTCACTCTTGCATCATCTCGGAATCCAGGA
>NW_006961743.1:995-1981 GCF_000164805.1 Carlito syrichta
AAAAAAAAAAAAAAGTCACCAGTCAACCCCATACTTACCACAATGGGCCCATAAGTCTCACCTTCTCAATGGAGGGAATTGCAATTTTTCTGCTATATTTGAAAAACATGACACCATTCTACTTCTGAAAGGGTATTGGGGCAACTTCCTATATGGCACTATTAAGATTGAGCCCCTGTGAATATCTAGTGTATGTCTCTTATGTACACATATGTGACTTTCTTTTAAGTATATACCCAGGAAGGAATTGCTGGATCCTAGGGTGCTGTATGTTTAGTAAAACACAGGCATCCAGAAAGATTTGCAAAGCACTTAACAAATGTAAACTCACACCAGTTGTGTATCTGGTCTAGTGTGTCCCACATTATCCTCAGGTCTTGGTAAAGTTTGTATATGTATTTTAGATCAAACTACATTTATTATAAAACTTACTGTTGTCTCTGTGTCTGTTCCTTATAGCAAGTTTTGAAGGCCAGAGATGTAATATTAAGGTGTTGGCAGGGCTGTGTTCATTCTCGAGCCTTCCAAGTAGAGTCAGTCTTGTTTTTCCACCTTACAGTGGCTGCTTCATTTCTTGCTGTGCCCTTCCTTACATCACTCCTCCCTCTAGCTTCTGTGTCTTATCCTCATCTCTTCCTCTGTGGTCAAATGTCCTTGGGTCTCCCTTATAAGAACACTTGGGATTCCACTGAAGGCCACCCAGATACTCCAGAATAATCTCATTTCAAGACTCATCTGCAAAATTCCTTTTGCCTTAAAAGGTAATATCTACAGGGTCCAGGAATCACAACAAGGATGTCTTTGGAAGTCATCATTCAACCTGCCACACTGCCTCTCTCTTGTTTACCAAGATGTGGAGTTTCTGCCCTATAGAATTCCCCTGTTGCAACAGCCTGTCTTGACGCCATCTCAAGGCTCTACTTCCTCAAAAGGCCTCACGGACTGCTCCCACCCCTCTCTATTCAGTCTCTTCCTTAGCGGGAGGG
>NW_006961743.1:2939-5603 GCF_000164805.1 Carlito syrichta
TAGCAGGCCCTCCTGTTCTTCCCCCACTGCCTCGGTCCAGGCCCATTCAGGACTGCCAGGGACATGCTGAACAGCACATTTTCATCAAGATAGTCTCCACATGCCACAATATTTGCACTTTCAAACAATATAATTTAAGTACATACAAAGTTGTACAAGCAGCACCACTGTCTAATTCCAGAACATGTTCTTTATCTGAAAAATAAACCTTATACCAATCCAGCAGTCACTCCTGACTTCCCCCTCCCCATTCCTAAACCTTCACCCATCTACTTTATCTATGGATTTGCCTATTTGGAGCATTTCATATAAACAAAATCTTTCAATATGTTGCCTTTTCTACATGCCTTCTTTTACAGAGTAAAATGTTATCGCGGTTCACTTCTAAGGTAGCCCGCTTCAGTACTTCACTACCTTTTATGCCTAAGAATAGTCCATTTATTATATACAATGAATATGACATATTGTTTATCCAGTCAATACTTTGTAGATATTTGACTATTTCCATTATATGACTATTATGAGTAAAAAATTCTTCTAGGAATATTTGCATGAAGTTTTTGTGTACATGTATGTTTTCAGTTCTCATGGGTACAGTCCTGGGAGTGGAATATCTAGGATCAACGGAGGAACTTCTTAGGGCACCACCACACTGTTTTATAAAATGCTAAATTCACAGTAGCAATGCACAAGGGTTATAATTTCCTTAAATCCTCATCATTACCTATTTCCCACATTTTGGATTATAACCGTTCTATCTCACTGCAGGTTTAATTTGCATTTTCCTAATGACTAATAATGTTTTGATGGATAATTTAAGTCAACTTGACTGAGCTAAAAGATGCCAGATAGTTAGTAAAACACTGTTTCTGAGTGTGTCTGTGAGGGTGTATCTGGTGAAATTAGCTTTTGAATCTGTAGACTGAGTAAAGAAGATTTCTCCAAATGTGGATAGAAATCAACAAATCTATTAAGAACAGAAAAACATGAAAAAGAGGACAAAGGGCAAAATTACTTCTGTTTGAGTTGAGGCATTCATCTTCTTCTTACCTCAGACATTGGACATTGACACTTCTGGTTCTCAGATTTTCACTCTTGAACTGAATTATGCTAGTGGTTTTCCTCTCCAGGTTTCAAATAACAGATCATGGGACTTCTCAGCCTCCATAATTGCTTGAGATCATATGTTTATATCATATACATATGTCCCGTTTATACATATATAATTATATACTATATATATATATATCCCATTCATTCTGTTTCTCCAGAAAACCTTTACTAATACAAATGTTGGGTATCCTTTCATGTGCCTATTGTTATTGACTTATATTTCTTCTTGGCAAAAGAAAAGTTTAAGTCATTTGTCCATTTTATAATTGAATTATTTATCATTTTGCTCAATTGTAAGATTTCTTTATACACTGTGGACATTAAACCCTTATCATCAGAAATATTTTTCCTGTGGTTTTTCCCATTGTATAGGTTTTCTTTTTCTTTTTGATAATGTCTGTTAACACACAAGTTTTAAATTTTTATGAATTTGGAGTTATTTATTTTTTGTCGGTTGCTTCTACCCAACCACAGCTCTCGATACATCTAATTCAACCTCCACATGGCAACCAGAGGGACTTTTTTTTTTTTTTTGAGTTGGAGTCTCACTCTGTCGCCCAGACTGGAGTGCAGTGGCCACTCCCGGCCACCACAGCCTCGACCTGCTGGGCTCTGGTGATCCCTCCTCCTCAGCTTTCCGAGTAACCAGAATTACAGGTGCGTGCTACCATGCCTGGTTAATTTTATTTATTTATTTATTTATTGTAGAGATGAGGTCTCGCCTGCCCAGGCAAGTCTCGAACCCACGGGCTCAGGCAATCCACTCACCTCAGCCTCCCAAAGGCGCAGGATTACAGGCTGAGCCACCGAGCCTGGCTGGACTTTTCTATATGTAAGTATTCTTCCCCTTTCCCCAGCTGCTCTAAACACTGTCATGTGCGTGATTTAAACAGTACTTCTCTCACTTATTCTGTAGAGAAAGCACCTGAAAATCTTCCTAAATGCAGATTCTGATTTGGTAGATATCTCCTTCAGGAGATATGGTTGCAGCTTGTGTTTTCTAAAGATGACCTCAGCAATATCCCCATGTCTGCACCATGCTCCAGAAGTTTCAGTGTCTCAAAAAGGAGGAGGCCATTTCCCCTTCTCTTGAGCCTGGGCAAAATGTTGCAATTGCTTCAACAAATGGAATGTGGTGAGAGTGACCCTGCATGGCTTGTGAGGCTATGTCACACAGAAAATATTATTTTTGCCTGGTTCTCTTTTAGGACACTTGTTTTTGAACATCCTCCATGCTGTATAGGAACTGATCCTAGCCCATATGAAGAAACTACGTAGAGAGGAACAGGGGCCCCCCAGCCCACAGCCAGCCTGTGAGACAGGTGAGCATTTGCATCTTCAGATGATTCTAGCAGAAGCCTCAGACATTGTGGAGCAGAAATGACCTATCCCTGCAGATTGCTGGTTTGAGAGCAAAAGATATTCTTCCACTGTTTACAAATAACTACATTTGATAGCGATTTGTTATATAAGCAATCAAGAGCTTTAACAATGCTAATACCACTAGTCCATGGACATTACTGAGTAGCCAGATCACTAGACCATCCCATG
>NW_006961744.1:0-395 GCF_000164805.1 Carlito syrichta
TTCTCCAGTTCCAGTTTCCCTAATGGTGTCTCCTACGTTTTCTAAGATTGCTATAATTTGTTGTTTTACATTTAGGTCTTTGATCCATTTAGAGTTAATATGTATGGTGATAGATAGGGTCCTGTTTCAATCTGATGCATGTTGTCAGTCTTTCCCCAGCACCATTTACTGAATATGTTCTCCATTACCTAGAGGGTCTTGGAAGTTTTTTCAAAGATAAGTTGGTTGAGAATTTGAGGATTTAATTCTCTGTCCTGATCCATTGACCTATGGGCATATTCTTTTTTTTTTTTTTTTTTTTTTTTTTTTTTTTTTTTTTGAATTGGAGTCTCACTCTGTCCTCCAGAATGGAATGGAGTGGCCGTTCCCGGCCACCGCAACCTCGGCCTGGTGGG
>NW_006961746.1:0-660 GCF_000164805.1 Carlito syrichta
AAGGCTGAGGCAGAAGGATCACCAGAGCCCAGCAGGCAAGGCTGCAGTGGCCGGGAGCAGTCACTGCACTCCAGTCTGGGTGACTGAGTGAGACTCCAACTCAAAAAAAAAAAAAAAAAAACAGAATATGGGTCTCACAGACCCCTGGGAAGTCAGACACTGAGAAAACAGACATCAGAACACAAACAATGAAGAGGCCCCAGAATGCCTGGTCTCAAACTATAAACCCAGATATCAAGATATTAACATAGAGAATAAATAGAATTGAGGAGAGACAAAAGGAAAATATGAAGGAGTTGATAACTGAGATAACAGCATTAAAGAATATTGTGAATGAAATAAATAAACTGATAAGCATGGAAAGCAGAATTAGCTAAGCAGAAAAAATAATCTCAGAGCTTGAGGACCAAAATACAGAACTAACCCAGACTGTCAAAGACATAGAAAAGAAGTTTTAAAAGACAGAACAAAACCTGCAAGAGATGAGCCATTATTTCAAGAGATTGAACCTAAGAATAATTGGACTTCCTGAGGCAGAAAGAGAGACAGCAACCACACTGGAACAAGCATTCCATAAAATTTTTTAAGAAAACTTTCCCTCATCACATCAGTAATGTGGCCATTCAACTCAAGAGATTCAGAGAATCCCTGCAAGACAAC
>NW_006961746.1:2473-3321 GCF_000164805.1 Carlito syrichta
GGACCTTGAACATCCAATGCAATACTTTGAGAAAATGACGTATGGTACTGGGAAACTATGGGGGGGAGGGGGATGGGATTAACAGTAGCAAATATCTGTCGGGGGATGGGAAAACACGTCTTATCTACAGGGTGCCTGAATGAAACGTCATTGTACACCTACCCTTAACTGTACCCCACAAAACCATAATAAAAACTACTGATTAATGAAAAAAAAAAAAAAAAAAGCCCTGGATGATTTGACTTAACCAGCAGAATTCTTCAAAACATACAAGGAGGAACTGATACCAGTACTATTGAAAGTATCCCAGGTGATTGAGAAAGATGGAACACTCCCCAAATCATTTTATGAAGCTATCATCACTTTGATACACAAGCCAGGTAAAAATCCAACAAAGAAATAGAACCTCAGGCCAATATCCTTGATGAATATAGATGCTGAAATTCTCAACAATATCCCAGCAAACTGAATTCAACAACACATATCAAAAATCATCCACGACCAAGCAGGCTTCATCTCTGGGATGCAATTCTGGTTCAACATTCATAAGACCATAAATGTAATTAAATACATCAACAGATGTAACAACAAAAAAACATATGATTATATCATTAGATGCAGAAAAAGCTTTTGAAGAAATCCAGATCCTCTTCTTGATAAAAACCCTCGAACATCTAGGCATAGTTGGAACATACCTCAAAATAGTAAGAGTCGAGAAACCCACAGCCAGCATACTGGTAAACAGACAGAAGTTGGAACCATTTTCCCTGAAAACTGGAACAAGAGAAGGATGCCCACTCTCACCCCTCCTGTTCAACATAGTTTTGGAAGCTATAGCTAAAGCAATG
>NW_006961747.1:0-732 GCF_000164805.1 Carlito syrichta
CGAAGAATAAAGAATCTGGGTTACACGTGTCCTCAATTCCTATAATGTACAGGGCGTCTTCCTAAGGCTTACAAGACACCTGGCTTCGAAGTCCCCATACTTTTCAGAGCCGTTTCCCATGTGGATATTATGAATCAGTCATTCCAGAAGTTCAGCAACATTCTGGTCTTCTTGATAGTTTAAACGAAAATATGGCACTACAAGTGCATTTAGATTCTGGATTCTCTAACGCCAAATTCCAGGACACAAGTAATCATCTCGGGTTTTTTTAATTTAAGCCCTGAGTTCAGGGTTACCTCAAACTCCAGTAAATACTGGTAGTTCAGCTATTCGGAATTAGGACCTTGGGCTTAGATGTTCCACCATGTTTAGAAGGTATTTTTGGTAGGGCACGAGGGTCTGGTTTCCAAGTCCACAGGGACATTCTGGAATCTTTCTGATGGGAACCATGGGTGTGGACTTCCAGGGCACTGGGAAACATATGTTCGTATTGCTGAGTTCAAACAGGAATGTGAGACACTATGTCCCCAGAAAGCTTCTACCCAAGTTACCAATGTGGAACAAGAAAAATCAGTTTCCATGTGACCAGCAAACTTCTGGGTAGTTGCTAATTTATCCCTGGATTAAGGAAGTTTGCATAACTAGAAGCCCACAGGATTTTTCTAAATGCTAATCAGGCATTTGGGAGTCCCAGTCCCCACATTTTGCAGAGCGAATTCCTATATCCGTTCA
>NW_006961748.1:0-746 GCF_000164805.1 Carlito syrichta
CAGGAAGGAAGGAAGGAAGGAAGGTAGAAAAAAGAAAGGAATGAAAGAAACATATTCTCCTGCAAACATTCTGCCCTCAGTCCTTCCCCCCTGACACCCTCACATGTGAAGGTCCCTCAAGCTCGGCACCTTTCACCCACAAACCCCCCTCATGGCTACTCCCACTTTGGTGCGGGAGTTCCCGAGCTTCCCTGGCCAGGTTCCTGTCAGCTCTTCTCTCCGAGATGTGAAATGTTCCTCAGGCAGGCTGACCCTCCAACTCAGCAATGAAGTTCTTCTGCCAAGAAAGACAAGGGACACATCCCTCACCAAGGGACATTTCTTCCACCATCCCATTTTTTCTGGATCTAAAGACAGTTGCCCTGTGAACACATCACGTGCAGTTGAAAATCTGTGTATGATTCTGATGTTTTTGAGACAGGATATGGCTCTGTGGCCCAGGCTGAGCCCAGGGATATGACTGACATTCACGGCCAGCCTCGAAATCATGGGCTCCAATGATCCTCCTGCCTCAGCCTCCAGAGTGGTCAGGAAGATGGGAACCTCAACCCCAGACCCCCTGTTTTTATGGGTGCAGAAACCGGATCTCCCTACGTTGCCCAGGATGACCTTGGGATCCTTGGATCCAGCCATTCTCCCACCTCGGCCTCCCAGACCACTGGGACTCCAAACATGGGCTGACGCACCAGGCTTTCTAGTTCGTTTTCGAGGAAGGATCAAGGCTGGGATCTGAATCACAGCCTCAC
>NW_006961749.1:0-710 GCF_000164805.1 Carlito syrichta
AATTAGGACCTTGGGTTTAGGTGTTGCACCATGTTTAGAAGGTATTTTTGGGAGGGTACAATGGTCTTGGTTTCCAAGTCCACAGGAAGATTCTGGAGTCTTTCTATTGAGAGCCATGGGTCTGGACTTCCAGGGCACTGGGTAAAATCTGGTCGTATTGCTAAGATCGAAACAGGAATCTGAAACACTGTCCCTGGAAAGCTTCTGCTCATGTTACCAATGTGGAACAAGAAAAATCAGCTTCCATGTGCCCAGCAAACTTCTGGGCAGTTACTAATTTTCCCCTGGCTTAAGGAAGTTCTCATAACTAGAAGCCTATAGAATTTTTCTAAATGTTAATCAGGCATTTGGGAGTCCCAATACCCACATTTTTCAGAGTTAATTCCTATATCCGTAGCAAAAATCTGACCTTACCAATCGCCAGGAACCAGCTGCTACTCTTCTTAGTTGTAATACAGAATCTGGCCTTCTGCTTGGCTTTTATTGCAGGAGGTTGTAAGGTCAGATTCCACAACGTAATGAATCATCTCTCCATTTTTAGTGTAATTTCTGGCTTCAGGTTTACCTCCTAATCCAGAAACTACTGCTGGATTTTTAGATTTATTTCGAAATTTGGGATTAGGGGTTTGCACATATTTAGGACGTATTCTTAAAGGGGATCCAGCAATCTTGCATTCCAGGGCCCTCTTGACTTTTGGGGCGAATGAATG
>NW_006961750.1:0-845 GCF_000164805.1 Carlito syrichta
TCAACTGCGCATGGTGTGTTCACAGAGAGACTGACTTTAGAACCAGGAAAAATAGGATTGGGGTAAAGAAATGTCCCCAGGTGAGAGATGTGTCCCTAAACTTTCTTGGTGGAAGTTCCTCATTGCCGAGTTGGATGGTCGGCCTGCCTGGGGCACATTTCTCAACTCAGAGAGGAGATTCGGCAGGAACTTGTCCAGGGAGCCTCAGGAACAAATGCAATGAAATGGGGGCACCCATTGGGAGGGTTGAGCCTGGAAGGAGCAGAGCTCACATGTAGGGGTGGCAGGGGGGAAGGACTGAGGGCACAAGAATTTCAGGAGAATGGATTTCTTTGTTGACTTAGATTTTCTTTCTTTCTTCTTTATTTATTTATTTATTTTCCACTCTCTCTCTCTTTTGTTTCCTCACTTGGTAGTCCTGACTGCTCACAAACTGCCCAACTCGGTCCTTCCTTTCTTCTTCGGCCTCCCAAACTGCTGCTATCACAGGCTTTCCTTTTTGTTGACTTCCTGGTCTTCCTGCCTGGTCTTGAACCCTGGTACTGAGAAGATTCTCCCCCCGAGGCCTGCCCGCACCCAAGTAATTTTGGAATTTGCTTTGGGTCAAGGTGGGGGCTTGCTATCATGTCCAACCTGACCTCAGTTCCCAGGCTTTGGCCATCTTCTCATCTCAGCCTCCCTGAGTGCTGAAGAGACAGGTGTGAGTCGCCTGGCCAGGTCCCGGAAGGTTTCAGAGTAATGCCCTCCTTTTCCCTGAGGAAGACACTGGTAGGAGTGAGCAGGTCCACCCTGGGGATCGAGGTGGGTGGAGGAGTCTTTGCCCCAACCGAGACACACCCCTGTGC
>NW_006961750.1:1657-2291 GCF_000164805.1 Carlito syrichta
TCACCACCACCACCACCACCTCTGCCACCCAGCTTGAGGAGTCACTATCAGGGATGGGAGAGAAAATGACCATATTCCCCCTGTTGTTTGCAGATTTCAAAGGTGGCCACTGGACAAGTTCGTCCCGCACCTTTAGTCATGCATCCCAGAAACCCTGCCTCCACCCTTCACACTCATTCCCCATGGCAAAGAAGAATGTGAGTTCATAGAACAGACGGCCTTGAGTTAGGGTGGCCGTCAGGCACACAATGATCAAAGCAGTTCAGCAATGCTGTGGCCAGCTCAGGCTCCGGTGGCTGGTCTGCAACCTTTGAGTGGTGAGAGGGCCCCTTCCTCTCCTGATGACTCCATCGTCCCCTACCCATGTAGACCTTTCACGGGGAGCCATGAACGCCTGTTGTGATGCACATGGGAAGCATTTTTTTTGTCTCTGGAGTCTTTGACAGCCTGGTTGGGGTGTGGTGGTACAATGTGGATCCTGGGGCCCTGACCTGCAGGGCTCA
Organism: Carlito syrichta; assembly: GCF_000164805.1. Taxonomy (NCBI): domain Eukaryota; kingdom Metazoa; phylum Chordata; class Mammalia; order Primates; family Tarsiidae; genus Carlito; species Carlito syrichta. The sequence continues at coordinate 2,161 of NW_006961750.1, forward strand.
GGAGGTCCTCCTGCTTCAGCCCCTGAGCAACTGGGACTCCAGGTCCACCATGCCTGACACGATTTTGGGGATGTCTCACCGAGATGAAGTCTGGCCACATCACGAGTTGGTCTCCAACCCCTGAGCTCAGC
>NW_006961751.1:0-698 GCF_000164805.1 Carlito syrichta
CCTGGGGCCTTGACCTTTGGGGTTCAGGAGGTCATCCTGCTTCAGCCCCCGAGCAACTGGGACATTGGGGACCACCAGGCCTGATTCAATTTTGGGGTTGTCTCACTGAGACTAGGTCTGGCCACATCGTCAGGCTGGTCTCCAACATCTGGGCTGAGACAGCCTCCCGCCTTGGCCTCCAAGGGTGCAGGGCTGACGTTCTGTTGGTAGAGACGTGGCTGTCCCCAGGATGGAGGACACTGCATCCTGTGTAGCCGAGACCGAGGGTGCCACCACACACAAACCCAGTACTTGCATTCTGGGGAGTGACGAGAACTTGCTAAGTGGACCAGGCTAGTTTCAAACACCTGAACTCCAGTGGTTCCTCACTTTGGTCTCCCAAAACCACAGTCTGATTGTCTACCAATAACCATCTTTTGGGAACTCTAGGCCCAAGACTGGGGCCTCCTTCCCAAAAGATCTCTGTCTGTTCACAATGACCCCAACTCCATACACAAATGAATGCTCTTCTTTTTATTCCTTTTATTCATTTTTTCTTTGATTCGGAGACTCACTCTGTCACCCAGGATGGAGGACAATGGCTTGCTTCTGGCCACCACAGCCTTGGCCGAGTAGGCTCCCATGAGCCTTTCCTCAGTGATTCGAGGAGCCGGAATGAGAGGTGTGTGCCACCATTGCATGGCTTATTTGGGATGGAG
>NW_006961752.1:0-821 GCF_000164805.1 Carlito syrichta
CCAACCTGGGTCACAGAGCCAGACTCTGTCACCATAAATATCCAAATCATACACAGATTCTCAACTGCACATGGTGTGTTCACAGGGCGACTGGCTCTAGAGCCAGGAAAATGGGGTTGGGAGAAGAGATGTCCCATGGTGAGGGATGTGTCCCTGGCCTTTCTTGGCAGAAAGTCCTTGTTTCTGGGTCAGAGGGTCGGCAAGCCTGGGGCACATTTCTCATCTCGTATAGGAAAGTCAACAGGAACCCGGCCAGGAAGACTCAGGAACTACTGCCCCAAAGTGGAGGCAGGCTTTGCGGGCGTTGGGGTCTGGAAGGGTTCGAGCTTGGGGTACCCTCACACGTGGAGTGGGTGAGGGGGAAGGACTAAGGGCAGAAAATTTGCAGGAGAATGGATTTCTTCTCTTTCTTTCTTTCTTTCTTTCTTTCTTTCTTTTTTCTTTCTTTCTTTCTTGCTTTCTTGCTTTCTTGCTTTCCTTCTCTCTCTCTCTCTTTCTTTCTTTCCTTGTTTTCTTTCCTCACTAGTTTGCCCAGGCTGTTCTCAAACTGCCCAACTAGGCCAACCTCTCGGCCTGGGCCTCCCAAACTGTTGCAATCACAGGTTTCCATTTGGTCAACATCCTGGTCTTCCTTCCAGATCTTGATCTCTGGGCCATAGGTGATTCCCCCGCTGATGCCTGCCCTCACCCAAGGTTTTCTGGTATTTGCTTGTGGTTGATGTGGGGCTCTCTATTGTGTCCAGCCTGCTCTTTGAGCTCCCAGGATATGACAATCTTCCTGCCTTGGACTCCCCAACAGCAGAGGAGACAGGTGTCAATAG
>NW_006961753.1:0-806 GCF_000164805.1 Carlito syrichta
AACCTTCAGGGGAGCACTGACAGCCGGGTGACCCATGCCTGTCTCTTCAGAACTCAGGGAGGCCGAGATGGGAAGATGGCCAGAGCCTGGGAGCTGCAGACCGGGGTAGAGACCATAGCAAGTCCCCACCTCGACCCCAATCAAAACCCAGATATCCTTGGATAAGGGCATGCCATAGCAGGATAATCATCTCCAGCCCTGAGTTCAAGACCAGACAGGAGACCAGGATGTTGATCAAATGGAAAGCCTGTGATCCCAGCAGTTTGGGAGGCCCAGGCCAAGAGGATGGCTCGAGTTGGGCAGTTTAAGAGCAGCCTGGAAAACCTAGTGAGGTAAGAAAGAAAGAAAGAAAGAAAGAAAGAAAGAAAGAAAGAAAGACAGAACGAAAGGAAGGAAGGAAGGAAGGAAGGAAGGAAGGAAGGAAGGAAGGAAGGAAGGAAAAAAGGAAAAACAAAGAAAGAAATATATTCTCTTGCAAAAGTTCTGCTCTCAGTCCTTCCCCCCCTCACAAGTGAAGGTCCCTTAAGCTTGGAACCTTTCAAACCCAACCACCTGCAAATGGCTGCCCCTACTTTGGTGCGGGAGTTCCCTAGTCTCCCTGGATGGGTTCCTGCAGGCTCTCCTCTCTGAGCTGTGAAATGTGCCCCAGGCAGGCCTACCTTCCAACCTGGCAATGAGGACCTTCCCCTAAGAAAGACCACGGACACATCTCTCACCTGAGGACATGTCTTCCCCCCATTCCCTTTTTTTCCTGACTCTAAAGCAGTCGCCTCTGACGCATCATGCGCAGTTGACAATCTGTGTAC
>NW_006961754.1:0-725 GCF_000164805.1 Carlito syrichta
CCCAAGCAGAATCATGGGGGCAGCCCATGCAATGCAGGGGTACAGATGCTCGAGTCCCCACCATTCCCACTTCATTGGCTGGGATGCAGCTTGGGCATGGGAAGGTTTACGTGCTCTTTGTTAAGGCTAATGAGGCTCCAGGGTTGAGAACCACTAGGAACACCCTATCCTACAGTCTTACCTACTTTGGAAAAAGAATAAAATGCACAGTCCAATAATGTAGGGAAGCTTTACCAAACCCTGACCTCAACTTAGAATTAAAATCATAGCGATAGAAACATGAATGGGCTGGGAATAGTGACTCAGGCCTGTAATTGTAGCAGTTTGGGAAGTGGAGGTGAGAGGATAACCTGAGCCCATGGGTTTCAGAACAGATTGGGCAACATGGCAAGACCTCGTTTCTACAATAAATTCAAAAACTAGCCAGGCATGATGGTGCACACCTGTAGGTACAGTTACTTGGGAGGTTGAAGTGGAAGGATCATGTGAACACAGGAGGTTGAGGCCATGGTAGCTGTGGGCAGGCCGCTGTACTCCAGCCTGGGTGACACAGTGACACTCCAACTCAATAAATAAATAAATAAATAAAAAAGAAAGAAACATGAGTGGTTTAACTGGAAAACCTGCTAGGTAACTTTCTACAGAAATTATCCTATGGCATTCCAATTTCATACCCTATTTAAGAATTTCTCCACTACCAATCTAAGCCCATACATGAACTCAAA
>NW_006961755.1:0-664 GCF_000164805.1 Carlito syrichta
CTTAGTGGTTTTCAGGACAAAGCAACTGCATTAACAGGGATTTTCTTGATGTCTGATTTAAGGCTTGTAGAAGACCCCAATTTATTGGCTCAAATTGAGAATGTCCTCTTTTCAGCACTTGTTAGATGTAAACGAGATCTTCCTAGCAAACAGCACTACCAAAATTCATATTCAAGATATCCAAGACCTGAAACTGATGTCAAAGTCAATAGCATAGTATTGACAAGTCCTGGTGGGAATCTTCAGAGTTGATTCAGAATGTAGCAGGGCACAGGGCAAAGGCTTATCTTTTTCCTTGCTCCTTAGGATTCATATTTTAAGATGCTTATGAGAAAGAATCTCTGAAAAGAAACATTTAGAATATAGCTTTCAAATTAATGTTTTATTATAATAATAATGGGAGCAAACATTTGCTGGGTATTTACTATGAGTCAGGTACTAGTCTAAGATCCAGGTTATATATATATATCAGCTTATTTAAATGTCTCAACAGTTCTAAGAGGTAGCCACTCTTATTTACCTGTTTTACTGTTGAGAAAACTATGGACAGGAAAGTTAAGGAACTTGACCAGGATTATAGAGCAGAGAGTGGCAGAAAGAAGATTTGGAGTCAGCAATTAGCTCCACGCTTATACACTTGACTATTTATTTTTTCTGCCTCTCT
>NW_006961756.1:0-697 GCF_000164805.1 Carlito syrichta
CACTGGGGTGACTGGTGATGACCCCCCATGACTGGCCTACACACTCCACACAGGGTGCCATAGTGGGGACCACTCTATTCACATGACCCAGGAACCTGGAAAGGGCAGCTTGAGTGCCTGCCGAGCCCACCCCAGAGGAGTGCCTGGCATAGGAGCGTGTCTCTGGTGGGGTGCCCACCCCTCCACCTGCCTCATTCCCCAAGGTGGAGCCTCTCTTTCCTTGCATGGGCCGCCTCAGGGAAAGGGAGGACCTGACTCTCAAACTATCAGTGGGGCAGCCAGGCGACTCACACCTGTCTCGTTGGCACCCAGTGATGCCAAGACAGGAAGATGGCTGGAGCCTGGCAGCAGAGAACAGGCTGGACACCGCAGAAAGCTCCCACCTTGACCCCTAGCAAAACCCAGAAAAAATATGGTGAGGACAGGCTTTGGTGCGAGGATTGCCTCAGGCCCAGTGTTCAAGAAGAGTCAGGTAAACCAGGATGTCAACCATAAGGAAAGCCTGTGATCCCAGCAGTTTCTGAGGTTGAGGCCAATAGGAAGGACCGAGTTGGGCAGTTTGAGAGTAGCCAGGGTTACCTAGTGAGAAAATAAAAGTGAGAGAGAGAGAGGAAAAGAAAGAGCGATCAAAGAAAGAAATTCATTCTCCTGCAATGCTTCTGCCCTGAGTTCTTCCCCCCTGCAGCCCCCACATGTG
>NW_006961757.1:0-583 GCF_000164805.1 Carlito syrichta
ATCTAGCCAGATGATTTAACTAATTGGCATAACTAGCTAGCAACCTAGCTAGCCAGGTGGTTGGCCAGCTGACTTAAACAGCTGATATAACCAGCTAACCAGCTGGCTAGCCAGCTGATTTAACTAACTGACTTAACTAGCTAGCCAGCTGACTGGCCAGCTGAATTAATGAGCTGACTCAACCAGATAAACTGCTGGCTAACCAGCTGACTAAAATAGCTAGCTACCTCGCTAGCCAGCTGGGAAGCCAGCTGAATTAATTACCTAACTTAACAAGCTAGACAGCTGACGAACCAGTTGACTTAACTAGATTGCTACTTAGCTAGTCAGCTGGCTCCCCAGCTGACATAACTAGTAGACTTAACCAGCTAGCCAGCTGATAACTAGCTGACGAAACTAGTTAGACAGTTAGCTACACACCTGACTTAATTAGCTCTCTACCTAGCTAGATAGCAGGCTAGTCAGTTGACTTAACTAGCTGACTCAATTAGCTAGACTGCTGGCAAGCTACCTATCTAGCCAGCTTCAAGTCAGCTGACTTAGCTAGCTAACATAAACAGCTGGCCTGATTGCTAGTCAGCAG
>NW_006961758.1:0-369 GCF_000164805.1 Carlito syrichta
ATTAGCAACAAAAAAATTACAATGGGACAAATGAACCAAAGTGAAAAACCTTCACACAATTGGAAACATTCAGTGGAACAAATGTGTCCCCTAAAGAATGAGAAGAAATATTTGCAGCTTACATATTTGATAAAATTTAAAATTCAGATTATGTAAATCCTAAAACTCAACAGAAATTGAATAACATGGTTTTTTAAATGGATGAAGAGGCCGAACTCGGTGGCTCAGCCTGTAATCCCACGCTTTGGGACGACAAGGTGAGTGAATTTCCTGAGCTCGTGGGTTCAAGACCCACCTGGGCAACTTGGCGAGGCCTCATCTCTACAATAAATAAAAAATTAGCCAGGTGTGGTAGCATGTGCCTGTAGT
>NW_006961759.1:0-432 GCF_000164805.1 Carlito syrichta
GAAATACATGAGTGACATTTATCATACTAACTCAGTGAGTGCAAAAGAAATCCTGTTGCTATTATTGTTGTAATTATTTTTGATCATTATATTTGGTAGGATTATTATAATACATTGTAATTATGAATAATTAAATAATATATATAATTACATGAAACAAGTAATAATAATACTGCCTTTTTCATTTCCATAAAGACATCAAGTAGCAGCCAACTCAAGTATCATTATTCCTTGTAAAAGGTGAAGAAATAAGCTCAGAGCACTTTGATGGGTTGTTTGAAGACACAATTTGGCAAATGACAGGGTCTAGAATGAAATTCCATTGCTTAACTCTGTGTTTTTATCTCCATCAGTAACCATAACTGAACCACATTATAACATGAGTTATTGACCACCAGATTTTATAATATGTGAACTACAATGTATTTTGCT
>NW_006961760.1:0-678 GCF_000164805.1 Carlito syrichta
CATAGTTCTTCTTCCACAGTTTGGTGCCAGTATCTGCATTCCAAAACACGATGTAATTGGCGGGTGGATAGCAAGCAGTAAATCTAATGAGATATCCACAGTCACTGAACATCTGTAAAGGCCAAATAAATAAATTATGGCAAAATTCAAAAATCAACCTCTTCAAAACACTTGACTAAATTGTCCTTGACATTTAGTTTTTAAAATATAATCCTTAAAATCTTTTTTTTTTTTTGAGTTGGAATCTCAGTCTGTTGCCTAGACTGGAGTGCAGTGGCCACTCCCGGCCACTGCAGCCTTGACTTGCTGGGCTCCGGTGTCCCTTCTGCCTCAGCCTTCCGAGTAGCCAGAATTACAGTCATACGCTACCACGCCGGGCTGATTTTTTGATTTATTGTAGAGATGAGGTCTTGCTGCCCAGGCGGGTCTCGAATCCACGGACTCAGGCAATCCACTCACCTCAGCCTCCCAAAGGAACAGGATTACAGGCTGAACTACCGAGCCTGGCTTAATCCTTAAAATTTTAATCCTACCCCCAAACGTGACACACACATGTCTTTGTCAAGATCACACAGAAAAAGCTAATTTTGTATAAAAATTAGCTGTCTGGTTAAAATGTCAAGGTCAAAATTTTCATGTAATCTGAAACATTACTGAAGAAAATAAAAGGTAATTTGC
>NW_006961761.1:0-513 GCF_000164805.1 Carlito syrichta
CATATGAATTCCTGTATTGTTGTTTCTAGGTCTAAGAAGAATGTTGCTGGTAATTTGATGAGTATTGCGTTAAATCTGTAGATTGCCTTAGTTAGAATGGACATCTTAACAATGTTGATTCTTCCAATTCATGAGCATAGAATATTTTTCCACTTGTTTGTGTCATCTTTGATTTCACTGAGCAGTATTTTGTAGTTTTCATCGCAAAGTTCTTTCACATCTCTGGTTAGGAAGATGTCAAGGTATTTCATTTTCTTGTGGCTAGTGTGAATGGACTTGTGCTTTTTATTTAAGTTTCTGTGTGTTTATAATTGGTGTATAGAAATGCAATTGTCTTTTGCACATTTGTTTTGTACCCTGAGACTTTGCCAAAGTCCTTTGTCAGTGCCAGGAGGTTTTTGGCAGATTCTCCTGAGTTTTCAAGATATAGAATCATGTCATTTGAAAAGAGAGATAACTTGACTTCCTCTTTTCCTATTTGGATACCCCTGATCACCTTCTCTTCTAAACAAA
>NW_006961761.1:2202-2951 GCF_000164805.1 Carlito syrichta
CTGATTTCTTCAAATAAATAATTTACTCAGTTTTCAAAAGTATTAGTAATTGTTTTCTTAACCATCAGTGAAGAACCCAAATAGTTATATATGCTTGAATTGTAAAATAATTCAAATTAATTTCAAATATTTTCTTAATTTAAGAAATCTAGCTGGGTTTTGTGACTCACTCCTGTAATCCCAGTACTTCTAGAGACTAAGGTGAGAGGACTGCTTCAGCACAGGAGTTTGAGACCAGCCTGGAAAAAATAGTGAGACCTCCACTACAAAAAAATTTTAAAAGTTTATCTGGGCATGGTGGTTCATGCCTGCAGCCCCAGGTACTGGTGAGTCTGGGGCAGGAGGATCATCTGAACCCAGGAGGTCAAGACCATAGTGACCTGTGATTTTGCCACTGCATTCCAACTTGGGTGACAGGATGAGATTGAGAAAGAAAGAAAGAAAGAGAGAGAGAGAGAGAGAGAGAGAGAGAGAGAGAAATGTGATTATTTAATGTTTATGTGTTGAATGATTTATGAATAAAGTGAAAGTGAAATAATCCTAAATTAATGCACATATCCAGAAGCTCAGCATTTCCTCCCACCTTGAACATTTTTATTATATTCTTTAAAAAATATGTCTAAAATGAAATAATTGCCAGGGAGACTTAGGTGAGTAGTTTTTATGTTCTGAGTAATGAATTGAAATTAGTGCTGTCTAATGGAAAGAGGGCAAAACAATTAAGACATCATTTTGCTGTGGTCAGTTTT
>NW_006961761.1:3825-5369 GCF_000164805.1 Carlito syrichta
AATACCAAGTAATGCCAACATCTGGCAAAGAGATGGAGATCTGGGAATTTGTTGCTTGAAGCTCTGGAACAAAGTGTTCTGGTCTGACTGGTTAATATAGCTGTGGACTTGAACTGGAATCTTCAGGGGCAGAAATGTCTTAAGTGTCTGGAAAATTGGCCTCTTGAGTCACCATGAAGGCACTAAAACAAAAACTAATTTTAAGCAGGTTGAAGTTTGGTGATTCCCTCTGGAATTCAAATTTTTTTTAAGTGAAAAGGGTCCAAGTTGATGCACTGTTACAATGTTTTGAATGCTTCCCCTTAAGAACAGCCACCCATTGGGATTAGCATGAGGAACAGCAAGGCTGGCACTTCAGCATCTGTGTTAAAAATATTTTAAAGCAGTAAGCACAGTCACTACAGAGAGATCTCTGGAAACTTTTCTATTAATAAATGTGTGAGCTCAGGGCAACCACTGTAATGTAATTTAGGGCTATGTATGCTTCATAGCTTGGAGAATATTGCTTCCCATTAATGTTCCATTGGAGGATGGGAGGATAGTAGTAATCTTAGAAGGTGTTATTCCTGTTTGTCTCTCATTGAAAACTTCAGAATAAATAAAAGGAAACATCAATAGAACAAGACATGTAACTATGGAACAGTACCAGTGAGTCTAAATTTGAACTGAACAGATACAAAACCAGCATGAGTGTATGAATATTTTTAAGGAGGAAGCTATGGCAAAAGCAACTTCCCAGGTGATGGACTGAACAGGTATGCATAGCGTGAACAAATAGCTGCAGAAACTTTTGAGAAAATGCCTTGTCAACAGGGAGGTACTTTGTGACTAGATGAAATGCTGTTGAATATTTAAATGGAGGAATTATTTTAGAAAATGGAAATGTAGGAGATTTAATTTCAGTAGCTGGCATTCAGATGATACCTAGATATCCTAAGTCATTAGCTAGTCAAAATTCCTTGAATAAAATTGTGTTGGAAAAATTTGGTGGCCCGATCCTGAGGTGTGTGGTTCCAGAACTTTTGATGTTAAAAATTTCTACTATTTCAGTTAATGGAATTGAGTAGGCATCTTCTCAGTCTGAGCATCATGTTGCTGACTAGAATGAGAGAACTACACAAGATTCTTAGGCATTAAAATGAACCTATCATTTTATGAGTTGTTTCTAGGAAATAGGAGAGGAACATTTTCTCTGCCTTCAAATTTTAGGGCTCAACTAAAAATTCTGGACAGCCATGAAATTTGGCTAGGATACATAGGCTAGTAAACTCTCTGTACAACTTCGGGTGTTCTTATAAGTTTTATTTTTCGTTGCTACTGATTGCAAAATAATTTTGTTGCTTTTCATCATCAACCAATGATACTCACTTTGAAGAAGGTTTAATCATTTAGTTTTTTATTCAATAAATATCAGTTATTCCAATTTAAGGAATTAACATTTTGCATTGTGTTTACTCATTTCTCAAGAGATATGAATTCAGTCATGTCTATTTATTTTAATAAGATAAGCCAGCCACATATGATAATTTTTTTTCTGTGAGTTA
>NW_006961761.1:6184-7597 GCF_000164805.1 Carlito syrichta
TGTTTTTCATAACTGTTTAGAATTAATATTTTTTGTCTATGCTGTAGTGAGAAATAATATGGCAATATTATTTTGCAGAAGAGGTCTTCTGGTGAGACTTCAATTCACAGCACATAGACTAAATTACCATTTCAGCTAAGCCAGGAGCTGATTTTAGCCCAAATATAGATGGTAAAAGACCTGCATTTTTAAATTCAGTGATGGAGGTATTTACGCATTTTCATGCCTTAGACTGTATGACAGCTTCGGTTTGGGTCTTTGCCTTGGTTGTGTCTGGTTGTTGTACCTGGTAAAGGTATGAGAAAACCTCACTGAGCTGGGCAAACTGACAAGAACTCCATCCAGAATTTTAACTCCAGCTCCCACTTCAACATTTTGCTTTCGCATGTTTTCTGAGAGAGTAGGGTTTTTCTTGGCTAGCTGCTTCCCCAAGTAGCCAGGCCTCGCCTCTTCTCTGGACTCTGCAGATGTGTTTTCAGAGTGCCCATTTCGTACCCGCTCTTGGGAGCACCACAAAGACACAGCTGTCCTTGCTTTCCCACTCCCACTCCTTGGAAAGGCTTGGGTGCACAGGCTTCTGACACATACTTAATTTACTTAATTTGTACATCTCAAGCACAACCTGCTCAGCTCTCCATTTTTGGCTCAGTGAACACATTAAGCATATTCATAGAGGTATCTTGAGATACACTCATGTAGGGGTAATAGATACATGGCTTCTCTAGTCAAGAACTCAGGATTTAAGAGTCTCTATTTAATAGCTAGTTTAAAATAAAACAAACACTGATTTTTAAGGCACTGTAAGTAATGTGCTCATAGCATTCTTTTTTGATTCTTTAAAAAGTTGTGTAAAAACTAGAATTTTAAGGAGCTTCTGCTTTAGAAGAATGCTTTCATACATATTTTATCTATTTCTTATTTAATTGGCTATAACTCATTTTGTAAATGTTAGTCTCTCAAAGCAGGAAGACTTCCTCTCACCATGGTCTAAGAGCTTGGTCACTTTTCTTAGGGATTTCTCAGATCTTCCTCATCATAGCAGCTCCCTGAAGAATACCAGAGCAAATAAATAACATCAAACCCTCAACTGCAGTTTTTGTCCCACCTGAATTACAATGGATAATTTTCAAAAACTGTAAGTGGGGTGATGGTGTAAGATGGATTTTTAGCTTTTTATTCAAAGTTTCTTTCAATTTTTGTGCTTATTTCAAAATCTTTACCTAGAATGAGAGTATATTCCTGTAGTTTAATATCCTTTGTTGTCATGGTATTGTTTTTTTGTAATAATCAGTGAGTAGAAATGTGCCAGAGCCATGCTTTGGGATCTGAGTCTCCTTTGGACTCCATAGGATGTCAATGGGCTCATTAGGGTTTAGCCAAGTTTTATGTATTATTCATAATATGCATTCACAG
>NW_006961761.1:7617-8367 GCF_000164805.1 Carlito syrichta
TGATGGAAGTAATGATTGCATATGTCCAATAACAGGTTTTTGTTTAAAGCTTTCATATTATTCTATTTTGATTTTACTGTTGGAATATCCAGTTATTGTGTTATGTTGTTTATGCCTGCTGGATTGATACCCTGAAAATTTTAATTTTGAAAACAACATAACTTCCTTATCTTTCTCCTATCTTACCTGTTTCATTTCCCTAAATGCATATTTAAAAATATAATATTTAAGAGACTTGATGATTAGAAAAAAAATGTTTCCTAACTACCAATTAAAGAATTTTAGGGTATTTGTTATAAAGAGTCTGTGTTCCATGTTTCAGCAAGAACTGTGTTATTCACATTAAATTATCTTACATATTCAAAATGGAGCAGTTCCAAGTTCTCATATCAACAATGACTGTAACTCATTTAGGGAATTGACACTTTATCTTTTTATCTGGGACAAGTTGCTCATAAAATTGCATTGACTATGATTTAATTCCAATAGGATACCAGATATATTATGTATTTTTAAAACCATTCTTAATTTGCAATGGAAAGAAAAAAATCTAGAAATGCATCAATGCCTCACAGGTGTGAAGACAACAAAGACATGATTGAAAACTGTAAGTGAGCCGGGCTCGGTGGCTCAGCCTGTAATCCCGCGCCTTTGGGAGGCTGAGGTGAGTGGATTGCCTGAGCCCGCGGGTTCGAGACCTGCCTGGGCAGCGATACCTCATCTCTACAATAAATCAAAAAATCAGCTGGG
>NW_006961761.1:9449-10359 GCF_000164805.1 Carlito syrichta
GTTTGTAATATCTTTTCTCTCTACCTTAGTGCATTTTTTCTGTTTCTCCATTGACTTTCAAAAAGTTGTTTGGGTCATGTCTGCAAGTGAGAAGGCAATGGATTCAGATCTGCTGTTTTATAGTTCCAAATAGAAAGAATTAAATGACAAGTAGTCAGAACTCAAGGCAGGACAGGGAAAGCTGTGGAACCAGGTACCCACCAAAATCTAGATATTTTAGTTGTCTGCAATTGCATGAGTCCGTCAGATGAGGAGAGTTGAGTATTAGATATATAAATGGGTCCATCTTTTAAATGAATTATCCTCTACACTGTAGGGAGACAAAGGAACTCATTGGCTCCTGTTTTAACAAGCTGTGTTCTTTCTACTTTCATTTGATATTTTCTTTCAATAGACTTCCTTAACAGAGTTGAGCATTTTATCCAGCTTTGTCAATTTTAGTAGTTCTCCGCTCAGAAAAGATCTCGTATGAATTTTGAGAACTTTCTCTGTCCTGCCTCAAGGTCTGACTAGTGAAATTGCAATAGTCCACAATTTGCAGATTTATTTATAATAAATTTATTCTTATTTATAAGAAACTCAGTATTCATCAGATTATATGAATTTCATTTTAGAAGGGGTCATAGCTATCATCCTGTCCAGATTTCTAATTTTGATATCCCCAAAGTCCTTCAGAATGTGCCACTATAAAGAATAATATTAATATTAGATGGACTAATATAAGCAAGAGGAGTTTTGACAAAGAGTGTTGGGTTAAAAGAAAATTTTTGAGTGATATTTAATCTTATAAGAGATTATTTGAAAGTTTAAATTACTTAGAAAATTGTCTTTTTCTTTTTTTGTAGAGAGATAAGAGATGTAACAATTTTCACTAGCTTGAGATGACTTAAGAGGAAATTCAAATTAATTT
>NW_006961761.1:10922-14062 GCF_000164805.1 Carlito syrichta
CCTCAACCACTCACCTCAGCCTCCCAAAGGCATGGATTACAGGCTGAGTCACCAAGCCCGGCTTGTTTAACTTTTAAGACCTTGCTTTTGCCACCGCCGCCGCCACAGCCTCCGTGGTGGCCATAGCACATCACGCCACCCAGGCTGGAGGCGATCCACTTCAGTCCTTCAAGCCCCTTCAGGGAAGATCTGCTGTGATCGCTGCCACCTCTCCTGCTACCGAGACGTCCTGCCCACCGTAAGTCTCCTGCCCTCTGCCCAGAGGCAGGCAGCCATCTTGCCATCTTCAGCCTCTGCCGTTTCTGTCTGGCCCCACCTCCTCTGGGGCAAGAAGCTGAGATAGCACCACCTGCTGGTGATTTAAGGTAACAACACCAAAATGGGAGAAACAAGCTTGATAAAGACATAGGCCAGAGTAGTAAAGGGAGGGTGATCTGAACTGTCCTTCACAGCAGACCAGGGGCAACTGACCCTAACTGCAAACTAATTTACCTGATTGAAAAGAAAGCTAGAAATCAGAACTGAAAGGACATTGAACTTAAACAAAAAGTCTCAGAGTGTGCTTCATTGATTCTGTTAGTTTAATGATTTAATTCTATTCCTACTGTATTGTTCTTTTTTTCCCTCTTCCTTTTCTTCTCTTTTCTTCTCTCTGTAAACCATATCTTTGAATAGAGGAACAGCACACCAATAAGGTGGTTGGTTAGCTTGTATGTTAGCATCACTATGTTTTATTTTATTTTTTGTATGAGAGTTGGTTCGTCTGTAGCTGTGGTCTATTGTCTTTATCTGTTTCAGTATAGGCCTCTCTCTCTATTTGTTGGCACACTCATTTGTTTCCCCCCTTACTCCTCTATCTCTCCATCCCCCTTTTCAACCCACTGTCTGCTACATTCTCTCCCCTCTGCTAACCACATTTTATTTCAGGGAGTAAACCTACAGCCCCACTGCACGGACAGATTCCAAGGCAGTGGAAAGTGGGTTCCAGATTATCCACACACCTGTCAGTGAATACCAGGACCTGCAGATAGATTTTGAATCACAGCTCCCCCTTAAGTAAATCTCAAAACTGCAAAAAGGACCACCCTCAAGCTACAGTGCAACTCCAGAAATGAACAAAGTAAGAGGGCATACATAAAGAATAGGAGATTGAGCAAACAGAAGTAAAACCAATCCCTTTACCCTGAGTACAGAATTAAAGAAGATGGTGACGTGGAGGGAAGGAAAGAGTAGGGAGGTGGAAAAACCGCACAAATGAAGAAAAATCAAAAGAAGAATATAGGTCTCACACAGACCCCTGGGAGATCAGACACTGAGAAAACAGATGCTGGAACACAAACAATGAAAAGCCCACAGAATGACAGGTTACATGCAACAAATCCAGACATCAAGACATTAATGGAGAGAATTTTAAAAATTGAGGAGAGACAAGAGGAAAATAGGAAGAAGATGATGTCAGAAATGACAGCAGCAAAGAATATTGTGATGGAAATGAATAACAGACTAATAAGCATGGAAAGCAGAATCAGCCAAGCAGAAGAAAGAATCTCAGAGCTCGAAGACCAAAACACAGAACTAACCCAAGCTGTCAAAAGCATAGAAAAGAAGCTCAAAAAGACAGAACAAAACCTGCAAGAGATAAATGATCACTTCAAGAGACCAAACCTAAGAGTAATTGGGATTCCTGAGGCAGAGAGAGAAACAGAAGCCACATTGGAACAAACATTTCATGAATATCATTCAAGAAAACTTCCCTCATCTCATCAAGGATGAAAAAATTCAAACACAAGAGATTCAGAGAACCCCTGCAAGACAAGAAATGAGAAGACCAACTCCCAGACACATAATAATTCACCTAAACAAAGTAGCTATTAAAGAAAAAATCCTAAAGACAGCAAGAGAAAAAGGCCAGACTACCTACCAGGGAAAAGCAATTACAATAGCAGCAGATTTATCCACAGAAACCCTTCAGGCTAGGAGAGCCTGGAGCCCTATCTTCAAAGTTCTAAAAGATAAACAATTTCAACCAAATAACGTACCCAGCCAAACTAAGCTTCATTAGTGAGGGAGAATTGAAATCTTTTCCAGATATCCAATCCCTAAGAACCTACACTGCCACCAGACCACCTCTACAAGAAACACTTAAGAAAGTACTGAACACAGAAGAAAAATAAAAAAAAGGAACAACAACATTCTTCACAAGAGTACAGGCAAAAGATTAAAAACACACATGAACCAACTACAAAACCCAAAGAAAGAAAACAAACAAACAGGAACAACTTTGTAAGAACCTTATGACATGGATCAACTCTTGCATTTCAATTATTAGCCTAAATTTGAATGGACTAAATGCACCACTGAAAAGACATAGAATGGCAAAATGGATAAAATATCAACAGGCAACAATCTATTGCCTTCAAGAGACTCACCTTACTAGAAAGGACACCCACAGACTCAAAGTAAGAGGATGGGAAAAAACTTTCAGGCGAATGGAATACAAAAGAAAGGATGAGTAGCGATCTTAATTTCAGACAAACTACCCTTCAAAATATTAAAAATCAAAAAAGATACAGAAGGCCACTACATAATGATAAAAGACTCAATCCATCAACAAGAAATATCTATCCTAAACATACACTCACCCAACATAGGTGCGCCAACTTTCATAAAGCAACTTCTAGGAAAACTAAAGAAAGATATTGACTCTAACACCATTATAACTGGGGATTTTAATACCCCACTCACAACCCTAGACAGATCATCAGGACAAAAAATCAGCAGGGAGATCCGGAACCTCAAAGTAACTTTGGACCAAATGGACTTAATTGATACCTACAGAACACTCCATCCAAAGACTACAGAATACACATTCTACTCATCACCACATGGAACATATTCTAAGATCGACCACATACTCAACCATAAATCAAGCATAAGCAAATTTTAAAGGACCGAAATTCTGCCATGCACCTGTTCAGACCACAGTGGAATAAAAATAAGCATTGACACCAACAAAGTCCCCCCAAAACCCACAAAGACATGGACACTAAACAGCATGATGCTATACAACTCCTGGGTCAATGATGAAATCAAAACAGGGATCAAAAGATAGCTGGAACAAATGAAAATGAGAAACATCT
>NW_006961761.1:14657-16268 GCF_000164805.1 Carlito syrichta
CATAATAAGAAATCTTCCTACAAAAAAAAGCCCTGGTCCAGATGGCTTTCCAGCAGAATTCTACAAGACATTTAAGGAGGAGCTGATACCAATCCTACTGAAGGTATTCCAGGCGATTAAAAAAGATAGAACTCTCCCCAAATCATTTTACGAAGCCAACATCACATTGATACCCAAGCCAGGTAAAGATCCAACAAAGAAAGAGAACTACAGGCCAATATCTTTGATGAACATAGCTGCTAAAATTCTCAACAAGATCCCAGCAAACCGGATTCAGCAATACATCTCAAAAATAATGCATCATGACCAAGTAGGCTTCATTCCTGGGATGCAAATCTGGTTCAACATTCGTAAAACTATAAATGTAATTAAATACATCAACAGATGTCAAAACAAAAACCGCATGATCATATCATTAGATGCAGAAAAAGCTTATGATAAAATTAAGCACCTTCTTGATAAAAACCCTTGAACATCTAGGCATACGGGGAACATACCTCAAAATAGTAAAAGCCATCTATGAGAAACCCACAACCAGCATACTCCTTAATGGACAAAAATTGGAACCAATTCCACTGAAAACTGGAACTAGACAAGGATGCCCAATCTCACCCCTCCTGTTCAACATAGTACTTGAAGTCCTGGCTAGAGCAATCGGAGAAGAGGAGGCAATCAGGGGTATCCAAATAGGAACAGAGGAAGTCATGTTATCTCTCTTTGCAGATGATATGATTGTGTACCTTGAAAACCCAAGAGAATTTGTCAAAGGCCTCCTTACGTTGATAAAGGCCTTTGGCATAGTCTCAGGATACAAAATAAATGTACAAAAGATAGTCGCATTTCTCTACACCAATAATAAACAAGCAGAAACCCAAATAAAAAACACAATTCCATTCACAATAGCCACAGAAAAAAAAAATTAAATACCTTGGCATCTTCCTAACAAGAGACGTGAAAGACCTCTACAATGAAAATTACAAAACACTTGCTCAAAGAAATCAAAGGTGATACAAACAAGTGGAAAAATATTCCATGCTTATTGATTGGAAGAATCAACATTGTGAAGATGTCTGTCCATCTTACCTAAGGCAATCTACAAATTCAATGCAATACCCATCAAATTACCAGCAACATTCTTCTCAGACCTAGAAAAAACAACACAGAAATTCATATGAAAACATAAACATCCAAGAATAGCCAGAATAATCCTCAGCAAAAAAAAAAAAAAAAAAAAAAAAAAAAGCAGGTGGTATCCCATTACCAGACTTCAAACTTTACTATAAAGTTACAATCATCAAAACAGCTTGGTATTGGTACAGGAACAGGCATATAGATCAATGGAATAGAATTGAGATTCCAGAAGCAAAACCTCAATTTCTCAGCCAACTCATCTTTGACAAAGCCCCCACCACCTACCACTGGGGAGAGTAGAACCTATTCAGTAAATGGTGCTGGGAAAACTGGCTGACCACATGCAGAAGATTGAAACAGGACCCCTATCTATCCCCATGCACAAAGGTTAACTCCAAATGGATCAGAGACCTAAATGTAAAACCTCAAACCAAAAGGAACCTTAGAAAAGAAGGAAAATACCCTCATGGAAATCAGACT
>NW_006961761.1:16650-20308 GCF_000164805.1 Carlito syrichta
CTAATCATCAGGGAGATGCAAATCAAAACCACACTGAGATACCATCTAACTCCAGTCAGAATGGCAATTATCAACAACTCAAAGAATAACAGCTGCTGGAGAGGGTGTTATGAAAAGGCAACACTTCTACACGGTTGGTGGGAGTGTAAACTAGTGCAACCTCTGTGGAAAGCAGTGTGGTGATTCCTAAAAGCTCTAAATATCGACCTTCCATATGACCCCGCAATCCCCCTACTGGGAATATACCCTGGAGAACTCAAATAACTCTATAAAAAAGATACCTGTACACGCATGTTTATCTCAGCATTGTTCACAATAGCAAGAACCTGGAAACAACCATGCTGCCCATCAAAAGAGGACTGGATTTTTAAAAATGTGGTACATATACACGATGGAATACTACGCAGCCATAAAAAAGAACAAAATCATGAATTTCGCAGCAACCTGGATGGAACTAGAGTCTATGATACTGAGTGACCTCTCACAGAAACAAAGATCCGAGTATCGCATGTTCTCACTCATATAATGGACCTTGAACATTCAATGTAATGACTGACTGATGGTACTGGGAAGCTCTTGGGGGGGAGATGGGATTAACAGTAGCAAATATCTGTTTGGGGATGAGGAAACACCTCTTATCAACAGGGTGCCTGAATGAAATGTAATTGTATACCTAATCCTTAACTGTACCTCACAAAACCATAATAAAGAATATTTTTTTAAAAAGACCTTGCTTTTTAACCTATTCTGAACAATTGCATACTGCTCTTGCAATCTCTACTTTAGAGAAGGAAATACATTTATTTTGCTAAGTAAATTTATCCCCCCCACCTCCCTTATGTTCCTCTTTTCTTCTTTCTGTTTTTCTTGTAGTTTAGATAATGTAAATCTGTTCTTGTTGAATATCAAAGGTGAGTGGAGAAGGGCAATGAAAATGGCCTTCTCTGGAAGCTCTGTGTATTATTTATATGACTTCTAGTTTATAATGATTAAAGTAAATGTACCCATTACCCCCATAAAATATCCCACTTCAGTTTTGTATTGCTATTTCAGAGATAGCATCATAGGAAGAGAATCTAATATCATCATTTGGGTGTTCTGTGCTCTGGTCACTGAACTCTGAATCTCCCTTACCCCTCCTGTAAAACTAGGTTTAACACATAGGATTTTAGTGAGAATAAAATTAGTCAATTATGTGGATGCATTTTGCAAACTGTAACATTCAAATAGAAGTTAATTGTTCATACTTTGACTTGGCAAAATGCAGAATAACTAGTCCTGCAGTGAGATTCACAGTTGTTGATGGGTTTTTTATCTTGTTCAAACGTTATGGCTTTTCAACTGGAATGGCACTAACTCTGCAAACTATAACAACCCTGAAAAAATATTTCGAGGTCTTCTTTTGGGTTATGTTCCTATTGGTTCTTCCAGAGTTTGGAATAAGATTTCTGATTATAACACTGAGTATTGACAATACCTCCCATGACCTTAATCTTTGAACTCCTCTAAGATTCCACTTCTTGTTTGCATTTTCTTTTTCTTTAGTAATGTAAATATAAATTTTAATTCAGGTGTGTAGGATGAAGTGTATATTTTCTTTTTGTTAAAATGTATGTGGTATATAAATCGAGTATTTATGTCTCATTATTTTGATAACATGCAACAAATATCCCTGCAACTGTGTTTAATATTTGTTTTAGGAAATTTGCCACTGCAGACAAACTTATTTTAGACTGATTTCTCTGAAAACAGTGAATTAAATAGGGGGAAACACACAGCATTCTAAGGTAATATATTATCTAAGTTCATCGGAGCTCTGTGTTTTTTTAAAATTTTCTTTGTATTCATTGTTTGTTTCTATATTCTGTGTAGTAACTGACTTCTAGACATAGTAACGGGGCTTGTTCTGATTAAGTTATAATTCCAAATGAAGTGATAGCAACAAATATTTTTGGATGTTTGTTGTGACACCTAAGTTAGGCAAGTTACTTCTCTTTTTTCTTTTCCGTGCTCTTTCTTTCCTAACAAGGACGCAGTGATACATAGTTCACAAGCCTACTCAGGGGAATAAATGAGATGATGTATGTAAAAGTTCAAACATTCTAAAATTGAAAAGTATCATGCTGGTGCTAGCTATCATAATATTGTCTATAAAAAGAGACAAAGTGTGATGTCCAGACCTTCAGGAATGTTTTACAAACTTTTCTTCAGGTCTTTGAATTAGCTGGTAGAAACAGAGTTTTAGAACAGGGACATCATTTGATAGCCTATGATGCTTCTTCGAGACTGTGGAAACTGACGTCTAGGGACGCTGAATGAGGTTTAAAGGACATAGAGATAACTCAGAGAATTGGTCATAGACTCAGGCTTCCTGGTTGCCTTCTTGGGCTCCATTATCTGCTTTCTGAATACAGCCTGGCTACTATTTGACCTCCCCAAGTGCTGTGATGTCTTTTGAGTGAGAGTGACATAATATCAGTAGCATTCACCCTCCTCCAAGAAATGAAGGACTCTTAGAGAGCCATTTCCATTTTGCTTTCTTTTTCCTCTCATCTTTGCCTCCCAAGGTGCTGGGAACACAGGCTGAGTCACCATGCCTGGCTGATATTAAAATATTATATTTAGCAAAACCTAAAGAGACAAAAATAAATCTACAATAGAAAAATGGGGGAAAAAAACCAAAACTATAGAAATAGAATCCCCAGTATTGATAGTATTTTTCTTTTGTAGAATCTGAAAACCAAATTGTTGTCTCAGGGCCATTTGTATAGGTCAATTCAAGTCATGCCCAAATCAAGGTATAACTAGTTTTAGTGTTCTTGAAGATAGTCTCAACTAGGACCAATGATGAAGAACATTTTAACCCAGATATCCAAGTGATAATAACAAAAATACAATTAGATTTACTGCCTTACTTCTCTCCTCAGATCCTGTGTTTATGTGTGTTCTCTCCATCTAGAATCATAGAACAGACAGACATCTACCCTAAGAAAATGGCCCATGTTGACACACTTCTCTGGGAGGTTATACTCTCCCAATATTTAGCCTATGGGTTAGTGAATCTAGAACCTACCATGTATTCTTCTAGGCATTGATATGTAGCAGTAAATGAGAGACAACCCTTGCCCTCAAGGAGCTTAAAACCTCATGGGCATCATAGAAAATCAACTATGAAGAAATATGACAATTTTATATGAAGAAGAATAAGCAGCATACTATGGTAGAGAGTGATTTCCAGGGTCTGCTTTGGTTGGGGTGGTCAGGGATGATGATACCTGAGTTGAGAACAGAATTCTCAAGAGAAGACAGCACACATGCTGGGGCCCAGGGATGGGGGACAGCCTGGCTTATTCTATGTGGGGGAACCCACTTTTCTCCTCTCTTCTCACATTACTACACTTGTTACCCTTACTCGCCCATTAACAGCCACAGCTCATGATTGTGCTTGCAAAAATTAAGGGAACAAGAAGAGGACTTTTCAAAGTTTCTTTCATCATACCTAAGCACACTGCTATTATCTACTCTGCTTTTGCTGTGTTCCTATGTAAAAATTGCAGCCCTCGTAAAGGCTGCCTCCTTCCCATGTACATGAGGTCCTAGAGTCTGTCCCCTTCACTGCTCCTACAGTACTCCACCTAGGCTCTTCTGCATCATCAAA
>NW_006961762.1:0-469 GCF_000164805.1 Carlito syrichta
CCCCAGGGAAGACTTGGCAAGCCACTCCGGCTGACCACTCTGGATTCCTGGGTCATTGGACAGAGTGAGCCTCACTGTGGCACCCTGAGAGAGGTGTGGAGGTTGGTCACGGGGACTCATGCCTGTAATCCCCAGGCTCTGGGAGGTTGAAACAAGTGGATGGCCTGAGCACCCGGGTTCGGGAACAGCCTCCCTAAAAGAAGTCAAAAAATGAGCCAAGCATCATGGCTCATGCTTGTCGTTCCGGCCACTCAGGGGCTGATGTGGGAACATCGTCTGAGCCAGGCAGGTGGAATCCGTGGTGGCCGTGTGCATGCCCCTGGTCTCCAGCCTGGGTGACACAGCGGGATTCCGACATCAAATAATACTCGCCATCACCACCAACACCACTACCACCATCGAGGAGTGTGAGGATTCACCCTCAGGGATGGGGGACAAAAAGTGACTTTTTGTCCTGTCATTCTCGGGA
>NW_006961763.1:0-657 GCF_000164805.1 Carlito syrichta
GGACCATGGCAAGGCCCATTACCTCTAATGACCCGGGACCCTCAAGAGGGCGGCCGGAATGTCAGCCAAGCCCCTCACGGGGGAAGTGTCTGGTCCATGAGCATGTCTCTGCCAGGGCAACCACCCTTCATCCCACCTTGTTCCCCAGGGGGACCCAATCGCCCCTCCCATGGGGCACCTCAGTGAAAGGAAGGACGGGCATGAGTCTCAAACCTTCTGTGTGGTGGGATGGTTAGGTGACTCACGCCTGTCTCCTCAGCACACAGGGTGGCTGAGATGCGAAGATGACCGGAGCCTGGGAACTCAAGACTGCTAAGGCTGGACACCATAGCAAGCCAACACCTCGGCCCAAGTAAAACCTAGAAAACCATGGGTGATGGCAAGCCTCAGGGGAAGGATAGTCTTTGGCCCATAGTTAAAGACCATAAGGAAGACCAGGATAACAACCAAATGGAAAACCCATGGTCGCAGCAGGTTGGGAGGCCCAGCCCATAAGGATGGCCCGGGTTGGGTGATTTGAGAACAGGCTGGGCAATCTAGTGAGGAAAGAAAAGAAAGAAAGAAAGAAAGAAAGAAAGAAAGAAAGAAAGGGAAGAAAGAAGGAAGAACGAAAGGAAAGAATGAACAAAATGAAGGAAGGAAGGAAGGAAGGAAGGA
>NW_006961764.1:0-755 GCF_000164805.1 Carlito syrichta
CTGTCTGTGAGTGTGGCATATTCCTTAATTGTTGGTTTTTCCCACACCTAATTACATGGGAAGCTGAAAATAACAGTTAAATCTTGCTTTATCTTTCTGAGTTTGACTAGCTTTCTGTAAAAGGTTTCTACCTGTGTAGATGTCAGCTCTGCAATAAAATAATCCAAAGAGACTGCACATTTCCAAGACATGAGAGAAATATAGTCTGAACTTCAGAATTTGTTTGTTTTTTTTTTTTCATTTTTGAAACAAGCTGAACACACACATATGCACACACACACAAAAGTCCTAAAACCTATGTCCAACTATGTCAAAAACAAAACTCCCAGGTCATGTCCCATCTTGGTATTGTTCTAATTCAGCCTAATCTCTGTCTCTGAACTCAGGTCTGTATACTTCTAGACCCTGAATGATTTTGAATTATCAAAGAAAAAGTAATTAGGTTCAGCATCTTTCATTGTTAAGGGTATTTTATTGTATTTTATTATATTCTTGTCTTGTGAAAATTGGTAATGAACACATGGTGTATATGCTGATTCCAAATTAACATGAATATTCAATTAACTACAAGACCCTGTTCTTTGACCATTCTGAATAAACTAGAGTTTATTTGAATTTAGAAAACAGATAAATTAGGTGGTGATCATTTGCATTACAATGGGATTCTTCATTCTAAGGAAGGATTCCTTGTGGGATTCTTTTAATAGAAAGCTCTCCAAGTACTTTGAAAAATATAATTTGATTTTTAAAAAATC
>NW_006961765.1:0-4233 GCF_000164805.1 Carlito syrichta
TTTGCATCACACCAAAAACTGGGCAAAGCCTGCTCAAAATATATCCCCTTTTGACCTTTAGTCTAATGTCCTCCCAAGTGAGCTATGCCACTGCTACACATGTACTCCATTTGAGTCTGCCGATGATTCCAGAGCCAGAAGGTGGCAGCTGCTTGTACACACACACACACACACACACACACACACACACACACACACTATTCCTGTGCACACTTATCACCTGCCTGGCACATAACACATAAAGAGAGTATACACTCCATCCTCAGATGAGCTTATCATGACAAGTTCAGAGTAAGGAAAAATATTGGAATCCAGGCACTCAAAGAAGAGTCGGGAGTAGGTACAGCCATGTGCAAAAGTGTGTGTCAAAGTAAATGTGAGAGTGTAGACTCTGCTGAGATGTGCATCACCACAAAGGAGAGTGAAGGTTTTTGGAGTAGAGAGCTCTTGCTAATCCAGGACTCAACCAAGAAGCCTGAAATGTCTATACTCATGTGCAGCACTCCCAGATAAGTTAGTTCTGTATATGTGCCTGTGTGAATGGCAGTAACCTTGTATGGTGCATACTCTGAACAACCTAAAATGGAGACCAAGAGGAGGAATGTGTAATAAGGAACAGTACCCATTCTAGTATCACATTGAAAAACCAAATCTCAAGATTTGGTTCACATGGTTGCCTCAAAGGAGATAATGAGTACTGTTCCTTCTTACACATTCATAACTGTAACTGTGATATGTGAATACCTATCCTATTTCAAAGCATCACAGAATTGCTAGTAATGCTCAACACATGGCTATGCTCACATCTTTTTTTTTTTAATCAATATTTTTTATTATGGTTTTGTGGGGTACAGTTGAGGGTTAGGTGTACAATTACGTTTCATTCAGGCACCCTGTTGATAAGAGGTGTTTCCCCATCCCCAGACAGATATATGCTACTGTTAATCCCATCCCCCCCCCGTAGTTTCCCAGTACCGTCAGTCATTTTCTTATAGTATTACATTGGATGTTCAAGGTCCATTATATGAGTGAGAACATTGCTCACATCTTTAAATTGGTGTGTTGCTGATCTTTCATTGCCTACCCAGAAGCAACAAGCTTCATCACACTTTATGTGTTTGTGAGAAGCAAGATGAAGTTAAACCAGTACTCCAGCACCTGGAAGACCCTTAGACATATATTTGTAGCTGGTGATGTGAGTAACTCACCCATTTTGGCTAAGCTTTAAAAATGCTCTATTGTTTTGACTTTGCATATATGCAGCCTAGTTAACAGTCAAATCAGCGGGGAAAAGTTCACTATATTTTGTTGTCAGACTAAAAAGGAAATAATGTCAATGCCATCTATAGAAATACCATAAATTCACTTAAGGACCTATGATCCCACTCCCAAGTATAGTCATGCTGACTTCAACAAATCATAATTTATTTAATACTTTTCACCTACCCAGTGACTCCCTCAATGACCTTTCTTCCTATTATCTTCCCAGTAAATATCTAAGAATAGTAGAGAAATTGTCCTCTCTTTTGGGGGAGAATATCATTTTAATATAATCAAAGCTGCACTGATGCCAATAGATTATATCTATTGCTCCCTTCATATCCACATGGCCTGTCGGTCTATAATGCAAAGATCTTTATTGATTCTAGCATGATCAACCTTGCTGTTTGAACTTCTCTAGTAATAGCAGGTCTTAAAATAAATTGTTTTATTATCATCCCAATTGCTGAAGCTAAGCCTACTCACCCATTAGCATTAGGCTAAGACATTTTCATGTGTGTAAAATAGCCAGATGCATGTAATTTTCTTTAAGAGTAGATGAGTCACAATACTGATCAGTCAGTCCTCAAGTACCCCAGCGTATGTCAGTATCTGGTTGATTCCATTCTAAAAATAGCCCCAGGAAAAAAAGTCTGTCAAAATCATATTCTTTCAGTACTTTACCTATTCTCAGCCACAGGAAAATCAAAATAAGATATTCCCATAACATTGGCCTGGAATAGGGCACAAGTTTGGGTTTTTACCAACCACAATTTTGTATTTTGTATTTTTCCCAGATATGCCATATCACTTGCACAGAGCTAAGTTCAGGAGACAGAAAAGATAATAGGTATATCAAACTGAGGACAAATTAGTCCCAGCCACACCCTTCCCAATCAAAGTAGGGCCATTCAAACTTTTGTAGGGTTCAGTTATTTTTATTCTTCTCTGTATCATTTCAAGTTTCTTTCTTACCTTATTTCTGTCAAGGTCCTCCAATACAATGATGAATAGAAGAGGTGACAACAGGCAAACTTGTTTTGTTCTCAGACACAAAGCGCAAGCTTCCAGCAATTTATGACTAAGTATTATTTTTGTTGTAGGGTTTTTCTGTTGATAAACCTTTTTATTACTAGTTTGTTTAGCATAACTTTTTACCCCTATATATGGTTATAGAATTTTATCATTTTTTTCACCATCTATGGTTTTTGTCCTTAATTCTGTCGTGATGATTTACACTGTTCAATTTTCTATTGTCAAACCAACCTTGCTTTTCTGGAATAAACCCAACTTGTTTCAGATATATTTCTATATGTTGCTAGATTTGGATGGCTATTATATTACTTGGGATTTTGTATTTATATTCTTTTTTTTTTTTTTTTTTGAGTTGGAGTCTCATTCTGTCGCCCAGTCTAGAGTGTATTTACATTCTCGAGTGATATTGACATGAAATGTTTCTTGTTATATCATTGTTAGGATCTTAGTTTCCATGAGTATACTGATCTCCAACAGGGGTCCCCAACACCCAGGCCATGGACTGGTACCAGTTAGTGGCCTGTTAGGAACTAGGCCACACAGCAGGAGGTGAGTAGCAGGTGAGTGGAGCTCCATTTTCTGTCAGAGCAGTGGTAGCGTTAGATTCTCATAGGAGCATGAACACTATTGCGAACTGCACATGCGAGGGATTTAGGTTGTGCTCCTTATGAGAATCTAATGCCTGATGATTTGAGGTGGAGCATAGGCAGTGATGCTAATACTGGGGAGCAGCTGCAAATACATATTAACATTAGCAGCAAGGCTTGATTGCACATCCCTGCCCTCCCCACCTCTGCACCATCCATGGAAAAATTGTCTTCTATGAAACAGTCCTGATGCCAAAAGGGTTGGAGACTGCTACTCTAAAATGAGTTAGAGAATGTTCCATTTTTCTTTATATGTTATATAGTTTTTGACAGATTGGTATTTTATTTTCATTAAAAGTTTGGTAAAATTTACTAGTGAATTCACTTGGGAATTTTTTGTGTATGAAGAAAGCCAAAATACTTCTCTCTAAAATACCAGGGATGGTTGAGCTGGAACAGTTTAAAATGCAGGGGAACACTGCCCTTCCCTCTGCTTGCCTAATGGCAGGACAGCAGTTGACAAAGATAAAGATCTTCCTGCCCTCCTGGCTGCCTTTTCCTGCCTAAGATAAGCCCCTTTACAATGCTTGCTTATCAACTCAGAGACAGTTTGTACCAGAAGATATAAGAACAGACTTTACTCTTCCTGTGAACTTATCTTCCCACATTTTCCCACCTTTTGGATAGCTGAAGATGCTCTCTCATTTGTCTTGTCACTATAGTATCTATGGCTCTTTGTTAAAATACTATTTAAGCAAAACCCCCAAGTCAGTGCTTTGAGAGATACTTTTGAACTGAGAGCACTCCCGCAAGGTGAGTACAGCACATGTCAATAAACTTCTGCTGTTTTTTTCTTGTTAATCTCACTTTTATTTTCAGGAGAATGTCTCAACTAAGAACCTATGAGGGAAAACAATATATCTCCTCCTCTCCATGTAGAAAAGCTTATACATTCCATTTTGATGAATAGTTTTATATTCCTCAGTTTTTCTATTTTTTTCTAGTGTTGGGCTTTTAAAGTTACATCTTTCTATACATTTGTCTAGTTCGTCTACTTTTTTCAAGTTTATTGGCATAAAGTAGTATATAATAGCCTTCTAATATATTGTATATCTGTAGAATATACAGATATATTATGATTTTTAATCAATTTTATCATCTGATTTAAAGTACCAACTTGTATCCTTGTTGATGCTTTCTACTGTACTTTTTTCTATTTCATTAATTTCTGCTTTTTATTATTTTCTTCTTTCCACTTTCTCTTTTTTAATTTGGCTTTCTTTTCCTAATTTCTTTAGATGAATCCCTAGCTTATTGATTTTCAGCCTCCATCTTATAATATATGGGTTTA
>NW_006961766.1:0-5682 GCF_000164805.1 Carlito syrichta
GCACTTTAGAGAGGTCGAGGAAGGAGGATCTGCTTGAGCCCAGTAGTTTGAGACTACTCTAGGCAATACAGTGATACCCATCTCTACAAAAAATTGAAAATAATTAGTCATGTTTGGTGGCATGCACCAGTAGTACCAGCTACTTGGGAGGATGAGATGGAAGGATTGCCTTAACATAGGCATTTGAGATTGGGGTGAGCTGTGATTGTGCCACTGCTCTCCAGTCTGGGCATCACAGTGAGTCCCCAACACAAATAACTTAATATACAAACAAACAAATAAATTTTGTATTTTGGTGGGTCTAGCATATTTTTTCTCCAATTCAGTACAAGGTATCCTCTTAGCACATTAATACTCCTTTGCTGTCTTTGCCATTTCTTGTCAATCTTTTCTCCCACCATCACCACCTATAGTTAGGCTTCCTGTTTACTGGCCCCTTGAAACTCAGACCAAGTTCAAGGAGAAATACTTTTGTCATTTGTGATCTCAGGCTTGGAAGAGGGTTGAGAATTGATTCTCATTCAATGGTGACCTGATGAAACCTGTCGCAGGTGGCTTAAGCACAAGGATTTTCAAATCCTCATCTATAGTTTAAATTTCTTACTTCCTTGACTTCTCACAAGTTAGTTGATACCCTGTACCTCAGTCACTTCACACCTTAGTAAAACAGAGTTTAACCTCATCAATAAGGGTACCTGCACAATGTATATTTGCATACCTAACCCTTAATTGGCCCCACAATTTCAAAATTAAAAATATGTTAAAAAAACAGAGTTTAATTACACTATCCAACCAGATCAATGTGTTGCATGGATGCACTTCCCAAGTCATTGGAAAGCCCAAGCTTATCACAATAAATGTTGACTACGAGTTTAATCTAATTGCTCCTTACCAACATTCTTTGGAAAAAAATATTTTCACCAGTGTTATCTCTGTGGTGCTTGAAAGCTTATACTGTCCTGTCCTTCCTGTGAAATTTTTCTAAACCACTTATACTTCACCCCTTAATTCCTAAAATATCTAATCTACTCTTTCCAGCTTTCCCTGTTGCCAAAATCTTGATGCCACCCTCACTAGAACTTTATTTGCCACTTATTCAGAAAATAAGCACTAGCCTTTTTATGGCAAATTGAAAAAGCAATTGTTTGGGTTCACCTGTTGGACCACAGGTTGATATTTCTCTTTTTCAGACCCTATTCTAATTCTTCCACCTAGGATTAACTAGGGAAGCATACATCACACGAGTTGAGGAACTGATAATTTGATATATGTTGCAGATACTTATGTGCCTTTGTTTAAATACTTTATTGTATAGGTTTAGTCATTATTTTAAGGGAGTATATGTTTAAAAAATAGATAATTATTGAAGATAAAAGAGCCAGAAAATTTATTTTTACTCTGATCTCCTATTTTCTGGTTTCCCAATTGATTATTTTATGTTCTGGCATCAGCACAAAGAGCATTAAAAATACTTCACAAAGATAATCTAAATTAATTTTTTCAGGGTTGCCAAAAGAAAAGACAAAAGACATTGTTAAAGTGTAAATTTTATTTTATTTTATTTTAGAGCTGTGGGGTACATGGGAGGACTTCTACATAAGCAAATTGTGTGCAAGTGAGGTTTGGGCTCCCCTAATAGTAGAACTCACACTCAGTGTGTAGTTATGGGTCCCTTATCACTCCTCCCTCCAAGAGCAGGCCTGGGCCTGGGCACTTGATAACTTTACTGCAATGAGCCGAAACTCCTGCCAATATCCTCATCTTTAAGGGAATGTGGACTGATTCTTTCAGGCTGCTTAGCTGGGCATCCACCAGACTCACAGTTGTTTCTGGAGTTGAGAGGAACCAAAAATGCTGTCAAGAAGTATATGTCCAGGAGCCAACCAAGATGCTACCAACAGAGAGGTCCAATGGGTTTGAAACCAACCAGGACATGCCACCACCTGGGCAGGGGTTTCGATGACAACACCCAGGGCTCCTCTCTGAGTCAAGGCTGCCCCCACAAGCTGCTGAAAACCAAGGTTTGCAATATGGAGGAACCTGCAAAGTAAAGTAACACCAGCCTGTCTCCTGGGCCACAGCACATGCATCTTCAATCGATGCCCTAGAAGAAGCCTAAGACAGCCCACTGGGGCCTTCATACTGTCCCTGTGCCCTTTTGTGCTGGAACAATGACCTGCATGCATAGGAACATCTCTGCTTTGAAGATCATTCCTTGTTTTGTTTTACTGAAATACCAGAAACATTTTTTTGGTATAATTCTGAGTCTCACTCTGTTGGCCAGGCTGGAGTGTTGTGACATGCTAATGGTCTCTGCAGTCTCAACCTATTTTGCTCAAGCGATCCTTCCACCTCAGTCTTGCAAGTAGCAGCACACCTGGCTAATTTTTAAAAACTACAAGTTCTTGCTAAGTTGCCCAGACTGGTCTGGAACCCTTGGGCTCAGCCAGTCTGGTCACCTTCGTCTGCCAAAGTGCTAGTATTACAGGTGTGAGTCACCTCATCTGGCTAACATTTTTCAATTAGAAAGACTCCATGTATTGAAAATTTGCTAAGGAACTCTTCTTTGGGATCTACTCAAAATCATTATGGTTCTTCTGTTGAAATTGTACACAATGATGAAAGCATTTTCTTAATCACCACTTGTGGAATTGATGAGTTGATTTGAGTTGGGTAAGTCAAAATTAGAAGCCATAAAGCTGTATAGATATGCCTGAAGCCAAAAGGGAGCAGAAACCTAGCTTACAGCTTTTTGTTTTGTTTTGTTAATGATTGGGTCTCACACTGTTGTCCAGGCTGATGTGCAGTGGCATGATCGTGGCTCACTACTGCCTCAATTCCTGGTGATTCTCCCACCTTTGTCTCCCAAAATGGGGGTATTACAGGTGTAAGCCACTGCACCCATCCTTAACATTAACAACTACATCTTGTTGGGCACAGTGACTCACACTTGTAATCTCAGCACTTTTGATGTCGGAGTTGAGAGGATTGCTTGATCCTTAGAGGTTAAGACTAACTTGGGCAACACAGCAAAATCACTTTTATAAAAGCAAAAAAATTTAGGCCAGTCACGGTGGTTCATGCCAATTACATCAGCACTTTGGGTGGCCAAGGCAGGAGGATGGCTTGAGCCTAGGAGTTTGAGATCAACCTGGGAATCATTGTGTGTCTCTTTGTTACAAAAAAATCAGAAAACTAGCTGAGTGTCATGGCATGCACCTATAATGACAACTATTAGGGAGGCTCAGATGGAAGGGTCACTTGAATCCAAGAGGCCAAAGCTGTAGTAAACCAGGATTGTGCCACTGCCCTCCAGCCTGGGCAACAGTGAGACTTTGCCTAAAAAAAAAATAATTAAACGTTGGCCAAGCATGGGAAAACATGCTTGTTTTCCTAGCTACTATGGAGGCTGAGTTGGAAGATAAATTTGAACCCAGGATGCTGAAGGTGCAGTGAACTATGATGGTGCCACTGTACTTCAGCCTAGATAAAAGAGGCAGACTCTATCTAAGAAAACAATTACACCAAACAAAAACAAACTATTACCCCAGAACTAGTGGAAATGAATACAGTGAGAACTCACTGACACCCCCAAGAACATTGTGTATTAATGAGGGATCTACCCTCCAGACCTAAACACTTAGGTTGGGCTACACTCCCAGCATTGGGAACAAATTTTAACATGGGGTTTGGGGAAACAAACATTCAAACTAAAGCAATGGTGAAAGGCTTGAACATGGTAGCTTAGGTTTCACTTTTTTTTTTTTTTTGAATTGGAATCTCACTCTGTCACCCAGACTGGAGTACAGTGGCACACTCTTGGCCACTGCAGCCTCAACCTGCTGGACTCTGGCGATCTTTCCCTCTCAACCTACCAAGCAGCTGGAATTACAGGCGTGTGCTACCATGTCCAGCTAATTTTTGATTTATTGTAGAGACAGAACTCGTCAAATTGCCCAGGTGGGTCTCGAACCCATGGGCTTAGCAATTCTCTCTCTCTCGGCCTCTCAAAGTGCTGGGATTACATGGTGAGCCACCGAGCCCCACCAGGTTTCACTTCTTATAATGCCACCAGTCCCCCTCCCCTGATTACCCATTAACCATGAATCCTTTAATTTATGAATGGATTAATCAATCAAAAGAACAAAACCTTCATGACCCAATCACCTCTTAAAAGCCCCACTTCTGATTACTGTCCCTTTGGGAATTAAGTTTCATCATGAGTTTTGAATGGGACATTCAAATCACAGCATCCCTGATTGCCAATTAATTGTAGAGAAAAAATCTTGTTATCTTGGGTCAGATGAGGGGGATTTCAAATGGACACCTTTAAAAAATCTAGACAAAAGGGGTTTATGGATGCATTCCTGTCTTGGACTAAGTATATAGCTCCTATGTGCAACTTTCACCATTATGAATCTCCACAACTCTTTCAATATTTTAAAAGTGAAACTCCAGGCCAAGTGCAGTGGTTCATCCCTGAAATCCCAGAACTTTAGGAAACTGAGGAAGGTTTAAGAGCTAATTGCTTAAGAGTTTGAGACCAGCTTAGACAACATAGTGAGACCTGACTCTATAAAAAATAAATGAGCCACACAAGACTTTTGAAAAGCCACAAGTTAAACACGTTCCTAATGCTTGAAAAGTATTTTTCTGCATTACAGCCACTTATATGGGAAGACCTCTTTAAATATCAACAAGTCTGCATATTTACAAGTCCATTTTATGCACTACTCTAGCAGCCCTACACAATTATTTTTTTATCAGCCAGTATTTCTCATGATCACAGGGGCAAAAATTATGGGCAGTATGTTAGCATTCTGAATCCAGCTACAAATTTAAAAAATACCTTATGATCTTGTGGAGCGTCAGGACTTCAACACTGGTTTAGCACTTGAAAATCAATCAATATTATCTACCATATTAACAGAGCAAGAAGAAAAATTGTATGGTAATCTCAGTAGATGCAGGACAACTTTTTAGAAATGCTACACCTCTTCATTATAAACACTTAGCTAATTTGAAAACATGAACTACCTTAACTTGATAAAGCATATCTGTAAGAGATCCCCAACTAATATCCCATCTAAGGGTGAAAGTTTTGAAAACTTTCTCTGCCCAATATTGGAAAAGGAAAGCAATATTAACTAGTATAACTGCTTTTCAAATTTTACTGAAAGTCATATCCAGTAGATTAGGGGGTGAGGGAAGATAGATAAAGATTCTTGAAAAGGTAAACTGAGGCATGGTGAGCTTGTGCCATGGGAAAAACTCTAGATTGCAACAAAGATCAAAGTAGAAAGAAGTAAAGTTTATTATTCACTTTTCACTGAGGGAAAGGAGATCGACATTCTGAGGCAAGTGTGGCATGGCAGGATAAAGACTGAGAGTATTTAAAAGCTCTAAAGCAAGACTCTAAAGCCAAGGGTCTTAGACCAGGAGCAGGTCTGGGCCAAAAGAACTGTATGGAGTTGCATTCTTCAGTTTCTATAGCAGTCACGTGAATCTAGTATCTTGACATCCCCAGGCATCAGCATTCCATGACCTCAGGTGGTGGACTGGAGGAGTACATTGGGTAATAGCAATATACCAGTAAACAAGCTTCCAGGTGATGTGCAGGAGGCTGTCATGGGCAGCTGATAAAAAAGAACAATATTACTGCCTATAGATAAATTGTTAACA
>NW_006961767.1:0-658 GCF_000164805.1 Carlito syrichta
TCATTAGAAATACCATGAAAAAAGAATAAGAATTAACTTTTAGCCAGACACATTGCCATCCAACTACATAGGAGTCTACTAATAAAAAAGAAAGATAATACTAGCATTTTTGTACACGATGAAGAAATTGGAAGTCTTAAGTAATGCTACTACTACAGTCATATAAATTGTTAGAGGTACATTAGAGAGTAACTTGGTATTATCTAATAAAACAGAAAATGTATAAAACCCATGATACAATATAAACCCCCACTAGGTATATATATCCAAGAAACCTGCAGGTACATATAGAGAAACATACTCATGGGTGATTACCATTTACAATAAAATCAGCAATTTTGTTGGCAAATACAAGGAACAACTTAGAAAATAAAATGGTAAGCAATTAAATTTTGAAATATCTATTTAATGGAGCAAGACAAGTAAAACGAATGAACTATATCTATATGTATCAATAGTAGCTTAATTAACAAAAACAGTATGTATCAATAGTAGCTTGATTAAACTAAAACAATGTCAGATTAAAAAAACAAGTTGCAGGAAATTACATACTGTATAATACTGCTTATTTCACTTTAAAACATCTTATGTATTGTTTTATAAACACACACAGGCAAAATTATACAAGATTTTCTTTAGAAACAGATAAAATTCATAA
>NW_006961768.1:0-704 GCF_000164805.1 Carlito syrichta
CCAAGTATTGTTGAGAATGGAGCAGGAATCTGCGTAAAGGGAGCCCTCCTATATGGGAAACTACATGGCTTCTTGCTATGGAAGAAAAAAAATCTGGGGTATATGAGTCCTCAAATCCCAAAAAACCTACAGGGAGTCATACTAAAGAGAAAAATGTATCAGGATTTGAAGAATGATTCTGGGGAATGGGAGTACTCGTATAGGAAACATCACAGCCTCTTGCTAAGGATGAATAAGGAATCTGGTTTACACATGTCCTCAACCCTTTAAAACTACAGGGGATCTTTCTAAGGACTAAACAAGAATCAGGGTTTCGAAGCAGGAATTTAGGTAATGGGAGACTTCATATAAGCAAACTACACAGCCTCTTGCTAAGAAAGAATAAGGAATCTGGTTTTCATGAGTCCTCGATACCAAAAATCTACTGGGCGTCTTGCTAAGGGCTAAACAAGAATCAGGATTTCGAAGCAGGAATCTGGGGAATGGGAGTCCTCATATACATGAAAATACTTGAGCTCTGCCTAAGGAAGAATAAAGAATCTGGGTTACACGAGTCCTCAATTCCTATAATGTACAGGGCGTCTTCCTAAGGCTTACAAGACACCGGGCTTCGAAGTCCCCATACTTTTCAGAGTAGTTTCCCATGTGGATATTATGAATCAGTCATTCCAGAGTCCAGCAACATTCTGGTCTTCTCGATAGTT
>NW_006961769.1:0-5936 GCF_000164805.1 Carlito syrichta
AAAGCTCTAAAATAAACCCAAATACAAACTGTAATTGTACTAAAGCCAAAACTGCAATTAGTAGAAAGTGGGAACAATGAAACTTCTAAAGTTAGCTGTATCTTATAAAACCTTAAAGTATCATGTCTGATTATGCTTGAACTAACATAATTCCCTCACGTAGCATGACCTATTCTACAATACTTTCTATGAATAAAATAAATTCAGCTTCTATTATAAGTAGAAAAAACTTACACTAATTGTAACTAAAGAACCAGATTAAAAGAATGCAGCCCAGCCCAAAGTGGACGCTGGACCCTTAGGAATGTGACCCAGTCCAAAGTTCATGCTGGGCCATTTCTGGTAAATCTAGATAATCATCTATGCCATCTAAAGCTGGAAACAACTCTCTAAATGTATATACTAATTCCACAAATATAC
Organism: Carlito syrichta; assembly: GCF_000164805.1. NCBI lineage: Eukaryota > Metazoa > Chordata > Mammalia > Primates > Tarsiidae > Carlito > Carlito syrichta. The sequence continues at coordinate 421 of NW_006961769.1, forward strand.
TTTTAAATCTTATAAAGAAGCCTGTATCATGTATAAGGCTCGCAAATGTGACCTGAGTTTGAACTGTGTTAAGTTTAAAGCTGAAACCTCAGTCTGTGAGAAACGGGAACAATGGATCCCTAGAGTCAGCCATGCCTGTCATATTCTCAGAACTTCATGCTTAGATCATCAAAGTCCCTGCTAGTGGTTCATGCCAAACAACAAAGAAAGGAGGAGGGAATGGGCCTTCAGCTCCTGAACACAACCTGGTGGTCTCAGGGTCCACAGCCCACCTGGATATCTAATGCTCAGGTGGTCCTCCACGGCTGACTCCCAACAATTTTGTTGTTGAACTTAGATGTATTCTGCCACTTAGATGTATTCTGGTGCCTCCAAGGCCTAAATCTAGCCATGCTCTCCTTCTGAAAGTTCACTGCTGCAGATGTCACCACCTCTTGCCAGAAGAGGGAAAGATATGGAGAAGATAAACTTCCCCTCAAGTTTCTCAACTGAGAACTGATAACCCTGCTGCAGTAGCAGTCACCCATAGACTGCCCTGCAGAGGTGGAATCCCACAGAAGAGTTTCCCTGCCTTCCCCAGGGAAGCAAAATCCTGGTCTAAAATCATTCCATGGCTTACAGCCCACCTCTCACAAGGTCTGCTGCCTTGAAGTCTAGCAATGGGAGGCAGGGGTAGGGGTACTAGGGCTTGAATTGTGAGGCAGCAACCGGGGATGTCTAGAGGAGGTTTATTAAGAACACATTTGGAGTTAGGGAGCAGGAAGCTGAGCACCTTCAGAACTTCTCAAATCAAGAAGCAATCAAGCTGCTGAATTTCTCTTGCTTCTAGTCCCAAAGTTCTCTGGATCTAGATAGACTCTTTAACCAACAGACTCATCAATCCCAGGTAGGGTCACAGGACCATCAAACATTTAGGGAAGTGAGTACAGACCCAGCTGGGGCCTCAAACTACAGCCGTGATACTACAGGCAGAAGCTGTATAAACACAATATGGAGGATAAGAGTCTTTTTCCTCAAGGTTCATAGAGACATTTAAGAAGAACAGTACACAGAAATAAAAAAACACCCTTACATTCTGAAAGTTCATCAGTAATGTGCTTTCTTTTTAAAAATATGTTCTTTTACAATTCAAATAGACTGCAAGCTAACTAGTCTCACTTCTGGGTGAATTCGTTCTTAATGTTTTTCCTTGTGTAACTTTAGTGCAACCCTTCAGTGAATATGGAGATGGACAGGTAATTTGGGGTACCCAGGACTGAAGATGGCCTGCTGCAGGAGAGGACTATGGGGTAAAGAGACGAGTGTGAAGGTTCTAGTGCCTGAAAACGGGGAGTGGATCAGAATGCTTGATCTGCAATGTTCCTGTGGCTGGCTTTGCCCTTTCTTCTAAGAATTAACCAAAAAAAAAAAAAACTATGGGACACCTCCCATAGACATGAACCCTTAACTCAGAAGAGAAGAGGCATTTACTAATATTATTCAAAGAAGTTCAGAGTTACAAGGACAGAAAGTAGGAGTCAGAAAGGATGTCTGCAAATTATGCTAGTCATGCGTGCTCAGAGCAGGCTGCCTCTAGCTCTGGTAGTCCACATTACAGGAAGGTGAGAGAGAACTCCTTGAAAAGACCTCAGATGAACAGCTTGTCCTGCCCCTCCCCCCTTTCATTCCCCGGGGGATAGAAGCATAATCTGGACCATGGAAGGTATATGCTTATCTGTAAATACATAGTACATTAATTTTCTATGCTATGTAGCAAATTACCACAAACTTAGAGGCTTACCATCTGAAGCTCAAGGTTCTCTTCTAAGTTCGTTTCAGTTGCTGGCAAAACTCAGATTGCTCTCAGTCTCTTGTAATATGGCCCTTCCATTTCCAAAACAAGTACACACACACAAAAACTTCCTTGCATCAAGTACCTCTCTCTCCTCAGATTTACAACCTTTTGTTTCTGATTGCTAAAGTCAGATTTAAGAGGCTCATGAATTAGGTCAAGCCCACCCAGAGAGTTTCTCATCAGCTGATATGGGGCCTTAATGACAGTTTCAAAATTCCTTCCAGCTACATCTAGATTAGTCCTTGAATGAATAATTGGAAGAAGGTACATTAGAGGTCAGATTTTGTGGGCCTTCTTAGAATTCGCCTATCACAAGTAGCATGTGTGACTGACTGACTACTTGTCTGAACAGATAAAACTTAAACTAAAAACAACAATTTCCAAATGCCTGCTAGTGCTGGTCCTGTTTGCTTCCATTATTGGCTGTCCAAAGACAGAAGAGCCAAAAGGGGCAGTGTTAAGTATGTATGCAGAAGTAAGCACACAGCTTGTTCTCCGTGCTGCTGCAGCAGAACTAATAACTAACTGTCCATATTTTATAATAGTCTGAGACTCCAAAGAATTAAGAAGAAGCCAATATAAATTACAGACTAGCTTGTAAAGAAAGTTACATTTGTGGTCAGTGGGAGTTTCCTATGCCATAGAAAGATAGCACAGCATGCAGGAAACAGCTGAGAACAGCTTACCCACTGCCCTTAGATAAAACTTATGAATGACAGTGACACAGGACTCTGTTAAATGCAGCTTTTGGCAGGAAGTTGGGCCAAATCAATTTGCAGTACTCTGTACCACTCAATTACCACAAAATCCCACTATCCTCCCAAACACATTTTAGATTGAAGGCTGAGCTGTTGTGCTGGTGGAAAGTCTTTTATAGAAAGATTGGACAGGTAAATATCGAAAGCTAAGAAGAACCAAGCATACCTTTAGAAGAGACAGGGCCTATTTGATTTTGTTGTAATACCAAAAAAGTCAAAAAGTCATTAGGAAAAAAGGTCTTTCATAAACTGAATTTACTTTATTTTTGTCTGCCTTTGTTATTTCAAAAGATCTGTCTTCAAGTTCAGAAATTCTTCCTTCTGCTTGGTCTAGTCTGTTGTTCTTCAAGCTCCTGATTGTATTTTTTTAATTCTTTCATTGAATTCTTCAGTTCTAGGACTTATTTTTGGCCCTTTTTTTGGTATCTATCTCTTTGTTGAATTTCTCATTCAAATTATGAATTGTTTTCCTGATTTCATTGAACTGTCTATCTGTATTTTCTTGTACCCCATTTGAATTTTTTCGGTACTTAACGTATTTCTATATCATTGGGGTCTATTACTGAAGAATTATTGTTTTCCATTGGAAATGTCATATTTCCTTGCTTTTTCTTTCTTCATATTTTACCCATGTTGATTTCCATGCATCTCGCAGAAAAGTTGTCTTTTCCAGTTTTATAGAGCAGGTTTCATAGGTAAAGACTTATTTGTATAAATGAGTCTTAGGGGACTGGCTTGGCAGAGTGTATTGCCTTTGATTTTAGGTAGCATAGTCTCTGTGTAGTTTTCTTAGCTGTCATTTATACTACTGATGCTTGTGTCTTAGGCTGAGAGAGTTTGTGAAGGCACTGGTGCAGCTTTGCTAGGAAGGGTAGACTCAGGGCTGTTTCTCAGGTCAGAGGTACATGTGCGGACAAACTGGATTGGCTAACATAAGGCCTGGTCAATTTGGAGTCTGGCCCTGAACCACAGGGCTGCTATTTTGCCCAGGAGCAAGGCATGTGGTTGCTCAGCTGCCCTGGGTGTGTGTCTGGTACAACAGCACAGAAGATTGTCTGAGCCCACGGGTTCAAGATCAACCCGGACAATTTGGCAAGACCTCTTCCCTACAATAAAGTAAAAATTAACTGGTCGTGGTAGCACACACCTATAATTCTGGCTATTTGGAAGGTTGAGAAGGAAGTATCCCCAGAGCCCAGCAGGTCGATGCTGGAGTGGCTGTGAGCATGCCACTGCACTTCAACCTGAGCAATGTAGTGAGACTCCAACTCAAACAAAAGAAAAAAAATTAAAAGTAAACGTCAAAAGGAAAAAGGTCAGTGTTAGTCGTGTCTACAAAAAGTACAGTGAGCTGCCACATTCATTTAATTTTACATAACATGCTCTCTGAGGCTGCAAAAATCTTACTGGTTTTTAATGTGAAAATAAAATATAGATTATGTCTCCCTCCTCTCTCCCTTGACATTGTCCTGCAACTGCCAATTCTTTTTTTGTAGAATTATGCTAGATGAAGAGGTTTCACTTATGAATGGAAACATGTTGTATTCAGCATTTTGCTGTGATACATCACTGAATATGATAGACTCCAAATTCATCCAAGTTGCTACAAAGCTCATAATTTTGTCTTTCTTTATGGCTACATAATATTCCATCATGTACATATACCACATTTTTTATTTTTTTTGAGTTGGAGTCTCACTCTGTCACCCAGACTGGAGTGCATTGGCCACTCCCGGCCACTGCAGCCTCGACCTGCTGGGCTCCAGTGATCCTTCCCTCTCAGCCTTCCAAGTAGCTGGAACTACAGGTGCATGCTACCACACCCAGCTAATTTTTGATTTATTGTAGAGATGAGGTCTCGCCAAGTTGCCCAGGCGGGTCTCAAACCCACAGACTCAGCCAATCCACTCACCTCAGCCTCCCAAAGCGCTGGGATTACAGGCTGAGCCACCGAGCCTGGTCATATACCACATTTTTAAATATCTGTCCAGTTTCCATGGGCAGCACAGTTGGGCCCATATTTCCGCTGTTGTGAATAGTGATGCAATAAACATGCATGTTCAGGTTAGGAAGGAAGGAAGGATGGAAGGAAGGAAGGAAGGAAGGAAGGAAGGAAAGAAAGGGAAAATACAAAACTTTTAGTTATTTTTAAACAGAACTTGTCTCTAATCCTGACAAGAATTACACACACACAGACCAAGAAGGTGATTGCTATTTATTTATATTATATAATGCATAGTATATGTGTATATTGTTATGTGTTTATATACATGTATTTTATTATTCTTCAGATAAACACCACAGGCTCATGAATCAAAGGTAAATATCCTGAGGTTAAACAAAGATTGGTTTAATATAATACATCACTAGAAAAGTGGTGAGATATTAAGTTGTGTAAGACATGATAAGGCAAGGATGAATGTTGGAGTCCTCTAAGGTAATCAAAGTATAACAAAGCAATATAGAACAAAAATAAATTAGAATACAATGTTCTAATACTATAACCATATACCAAATCAATATATGAAAATTTCTGTGTAAAATATTAAATTAAGCAAATAGTACAAAATGTAAATAAAAATTTTAATCAAAAGACCACAGAATACTGTGAAGAGGTTTTTTTGACTATAATGTACAAATAAAGAGTTAATATATCAGTCCAGGCACAGTGGCTTATGCCTGTGATCCTACTATTTTGGATGGTCTAGGTGATCCTACCATTTTGGATAGTCTAGCAGAGAGGATTCCTTGTGTTCAGGAGTGAATAGCAGTCAAGGTAACATAGCTATAACTTGTCTCTACAAAAAAAATCACAAAAATTATTTGGGCACGGTTGTGGGCACCTACAATCCCAGTCACTAGGGAGATTGAGGTAGAAGGATTTCTTGAGCCCCAGAGGTTGAGGCTGTGGTGAGTTGCAGTTG
>NW_006961770.1:0-739 GCF_000164805.1 Carlito syrichta
GGAGCTTGACACCCGGGCTCCAGTGGTCTCTAACCTTGGCCTCCCAAAACCACAGCCCGGTTGTATGCTAATCCACCATCTTTTGGGAATTCTAGGCCCAAGGTTGGGGCCTCCTTCCCAAATGATCTCTGTCTATTCACGATGATCCAAACTCAATAGACAAATGGATGCTCTTCTCTTTTTTCCTTTTTTTTTCTTTGAGTCGGAGTATCACTCCATCATCAGGCTGGAAGGTGGTGGCTTGCTCCATGCCACTGCAGCCTCAGCCTGCTGGGCCCTGGCGAGGCTTTTCATGCCTTCCGAGGAGCCAGAACAACAAGCACGCACCACCACACCCGGTTCATTCAGGATGGAGAGTAGAGACAAGCTCTCACCGAGTTGCTCAGGTGGGTCTCAACCTGTAGACTAGAGCCGGCCATTGACCATGGCCTCCCAAAGCTCTGAGATGATGAGACTGAACCCCTGAACCTGGCCTCGATCCTTCATTGAAAATGAACCAGAAGCCCTGGTTCAGCAGTCCATGCCTGGAATCCCAGCTCACTGGGGGGCAGAGGCAGGAGGATGATTGGAGCCCAGGAGCCCAAGGCCAGCCTGGGACATGCAGGGAGACACGGTCTCTGCACCCATCCAAACAGGGGGTCTGATGTCAAGATGCCTGTCATCCTGGCCACTCGGGAGGATGCAGCAGGAGGATCACTGGAGCCCAGGTGGAGGATGCGGTGACTGAGAGCAGGCCCTT
>NW_006961771.1:0-6108 GCF_000164805.1 Carlito syrichta
GTTTCTGGGAATCTATAATGACACTTGTCATTTCCAAGTGGCAAGTAGCTCAGAATAATTTGGAGAACTAGAAGCCAAGAATCCAAATAAGCCCTTATAATGGAGTCCTGTAGAATTCATGGATTGAGGCCTCCCATAACCCATATTCCTTTTTGTATTATCTTGAAGACGCCTGAACCTTTTCTGGTGAGGTGGAAGTCCAATATATTACATACCAATGCTCATACGCCCAAAAGGTTCCCAGGGACCTGGAATGCAATATTGCTGGTCCCCCCTAAAGAATACATCCTAAATATGTGGGAACTCCTAATCCCATATTCTGAATGCAAAACCGAATGTCCAGCAGTAGTTTCTGGACTACGAGGTAAACCTGAAGCCAGTGATCACATTAACAAATGGCAAGATGATTTCTTTGATTGTGGAATCTGGCCTTACAGGAACCTGTGAAACAAACGTACCAGTAAGCCGGATTCTCAGTTACAACCATCAAGAGGCACAGCACGTTCCTGGGGATCGGTAATGCCCAATTTGTGGTATACATATGGGATGTTCCTGTGAATAATATGGGGACCAGGGCTCCCAGATTCCAGATTAGCATTTAGCTAAAGTCCCTGTGGATTCCTAGGTATGAGCACTGCCTTAAGCGAGGGATAAGTTAACAATTGCCCAGATGTTTGCAAGTTACATGGAAACCGAGTTTCGTGGTTCCTCTTTAGTAACAAGTGTAGAAAGTTTCAAGGGACACAGTGACCACGATTCCTATTTCGTTCTTAGCAAAACGACAACATGTTTCCTGTTGAACCTGGAAGTCCAGACTCTTGTATACCCATATAAACCTTATCAAGAAGCCCTGTAGACTTCTGCGAATGAGAACCCCAGGAATCCAGATTCCCTTTTCATTCTCAGCAAGATGCCCTTATTTTCCCTGCCGATGTGGATTCCAAAACTCTGTATACACAAAGACAGATGCCCACAAGTTTCCTAGGGACGGGGAATCAATGATTCCTGGTTACCTTTAAAAATACTTACTAAACATTTGGCAACTGGAAAACCCTCGGACCCTCTCAAAATAAAAGGACAAACGGAAGTTTGAGAATTACGTGGTTCATCATTAAACCCGAGTTACATCCAAACATGGCAAGATGATCCTTTAGTCCTGTAATCTGGCCTTAGTTGTCCCGTGGAACCTAACGTACTTGTAGTGCCAGATACCCGTTTACAACTATCACGAGGACCAGAATGTTGTTGGAGTCTTGAATTGACTGATTCGTAATATCCACATGTTAAATAGTTCTACAACATGAGGTTAGCTCGAAGCCCTGATTGTTGTTTGTCCCATACCAAGACGCCCTTATAATATTTTTGATTTGAGGACTCGTGTAATACAGATTCCTTATTCTTCCTTCGCTAGAGGCTGTGTAGTGTCCTGTATATGAGGACTCCCTTTCCCCAGATTCCTCTTTTGAAACTCTGATTCTTTTTTAGCCCTTAGCAAGACACCATGTAGATTTTGTGATTGAGGAACCGTGTAAAACAGATTCCTTATTTTTCCTTAGCAAAAAGCCAAGAAGTTTCCTGTAATAAGGACTATTACCCACATTCCTGCTTCGAATCCCTGAATCTTGTTTAGCCCTTAGCAAGGTACCCTGTAATTTTTTGGGTATTGAGATCACGTGTAACCAAGACTCATTGTTCTTATCAAAATTGCACGTAATTGCCTGTATATGAGGACTCCATTTCCACCGATTCATGCATCAAAAACCCTGATATGTGTTTTTCCCTTAGCAAGATGCCCTGAATTTTTTGGTATTGAGGACACGTGTAACCACATTCCATATTCTTTCTTAGCAATAGGCAGTGCAGTTTCCTGTATATGATTACTCCCATTGCCCAGATTCCTACTTCAAAAACCGGATTCTTGGTTACCTCTTAGAAAGTCGCCCAGTGGAATTTTGGGATTGAGGACTAGTGCAACCAAAATTCCTTATTCTTCCTTAGGAAGAGGCTGTTTAGTTTCCTGTATATGGAGACTCCCATTACCCAGATTCCTGCTTCATTCTCAGCAAGGCACTGAAACATTTCCTGGTGACATTGAATTCCAGTTGTTTGAATATCAAGAGAAAGACTCGCATTAGGCTCTTGGGGAACTGGAACCCCAAAATGTGGAATCTTCTAAACCCAATGTCCCAATTCCCACCAGCCCAACTACAAGAAAGTTATGTAGTTGAAGTAACCTGATCGAAGGATTTTGTATCAATATGCCATTTGATTCCTGGGGTACCTGATTATGGTCGTAGATGTTCCTAGGACACTAAAGGAATTGTAGGGCCAGATCCTTGATTACAACTATCAAGAGGACCACAAAGTTCCTGGAGATATCTAATGACAGATTTAGGTTACCCACGGAGCAAGTAGCTCTGAAAAATATAGTGACCTAGAAGCCCAGATTGCTGATAAAACCTAAAGAAGAGGCCCTGTAGATTATGGCGAATGAAGACTCCTAGAACCGGATTTACTTTTCGTTCTCAGCAAGTGCAGTGATTTTCCCTCGTGATGTGGATAACAAAACTCTGTATACAAATAGGCAGATGCCCAGAAGTTTCCCATGGACGTGGAATCTATGAATTCTGATTACCCTTAAAAGGACTTATTAAATATTTGGCAACCTCAAATCGCCAAGCCCCTAACCGAATTGAAGGACAAATGGAAGTTTTAGGATTACAAGGTACATCTTAAGATTAGTGTTACCTACAAATATGGCGATAAGATTCTTTGGGTCCTGGAATCTGCCCTTTGTTGTCCCAAGGAACCAAACTTACTTGTACGTCCACATTCTTGGTTACAACTATCAAGAAGAGCAGAAGGTTGCTGAGAATATATAATGACAAAATTGTCATATCCAAGAGGCCTGTAGCACTAAATAATGTGGGGAATTAGAAGTCCAGATTCCAGATTAGCCCTTATAATGTGGCCATGTAAACTTCCTGGATTGGCAACCCACCTAACCCAGATTATTTTTGTTCTCAGTAAGACTCCCAGACTTTACTTGGCGATGTGGAAGTAAAATCTTTTATATACCAACATTCATTCGTCCAAATTGTCAGAAGGGCCCTGGAATCCAAGATTGCTGGATCCCCTTTAAGAATATGTCCTAACTATGTGAGAACTCCTAATCCCAAGTTACAAAATCAATCTAAAATTCCAGCAGTAGTTTCTGGATTAGGAGGTAATCCTGAAGCCAAAAACTACACTAAAAATGGCGAAATGATTCATTGGGTTGTGGAATCTGGTCTTACAGCCTCCTGCAGAAAAAAGTCAAGCACATGGACAGATTCTCTATTACAAGTGAGAAGAGGAGTAGTTGGTTCCTGGTTGGTAATGACAGATTCGTGGTACAGATATAAGAATTAGATCTGAAAAATGTGTGGACCGGGATACCCAAATTCCTGACTTGCATTTAGAAAAATCTTCTAGGGTTCTCAGTATGAGAACTTCCTTAAGCCAGGAAAAATTAGCAACTGCCCAGAAGTTTGCTGGTCACAGGGAAACTGATATCCCTTGTTCCATATTGGTAGCATGAGTAGAAACATTCTAGGGACATAGTGTCTCCAATTTCTGTTTCGTTCTCAGCAATTCGACCAGATGTTTCCCAGTACCCTGGAATCCAGACACGTGGCTCCCAATAGAAAGGCTACAGAATGCTCCTGTGGACTTGGAAACCATGACCCTGGTTCCCTCCCAAATATACCTTCTAAACATGGTGCAACATCCAAATCCAAGGTCTAAATTCCGAATATCTGAGCTACCAGAAGTTTCTGGAGTATGAGGTAACCCTGAACTCAGGGCCTACATTCAAAAAACCCGAGATGATTACTTGTGTCCTGGAATTTGGCGTTAGAGGATCCAGAATCTTAATGGACTTGTAGTGCCATATTTTCGTTTAACCTGTTGAGAGGACCAGAATGTTGCTGGACTTCTGGAATGACTGATTTATAATTTCCACATTGGAAACAGCTCTGAAAAATATGGGGAAGTCCAAGCCTGGAGTCTTGTAGGCCTTAGCAAGATGCCCTGTACATTGTTGGAAATGAGAACTCATGTAACCCAGATTCTTTATTCTTCCTTAGCAAAAGCCCATGTAGGTCCTGTATATGAGGATTCCCATTCGCCAGATTCCTGCTTCAAAATCCTGATTCTTGTTTAGCCCTTAGGAAGACGCCCATTAGATTTTTGGCACTGAGAACTCGTGAAAACCAGATTCCTTATTCTTTCTTAGCAAAAGGCTTTCTGGTTTCCTCTATATGAAGACTACCATTACCCAGAATCCTGCTTCAAAACTCTGATTCATGTTTAGCCCTTAGAAAGACGCCCTGTAGATTTTTAGGACTGAGTACATGTGTAACCCAGATTCCTTATTCATCCTTAGCAAGAGGCTGTGAATTTTCCTATATATGAATACTCCCATTCCCTAGATGCATGCTTCAAATCCCTGATACATTTTTCTCCCTTAGTAAGTCTCCCTGTAGGTTTTTGGGATTTGAGGACCCGAGTATCCCAGATTCCTCATTCTTCTGTAGCAAGAGACCATGTAGTTTACTGTATATGAGGACTCCCTTTACGCAGATTCCTGCTCCATTCTCAGCAATACACGAGATATTTTCTGATGAACGCAGAATTCCTGTTGTTTGGACATAAATAGAAAGACTCCCATATAGTACCTGGGAACTGTAATCCAAGTTACCAGATTCCCCTTAACACGACATCGTAAAAATGTGGAATATTCTAAACCCAATATCCCAATTCCAACCAGCATGACCACAAGAAATTTCGGTATTTTGAGGTAACAGGAAGTGAGGGTTTTTATCACAAATTGCCAAATGATCCTGGGGAACTGGATTATGGCCTAAGATGTTCATAAGAAGCAAACTGAATTGTAGGTCCAGATGCTCGATTACAACTATCAAGAAGACGGAATCTTCTTGTATCTGTAATTACAGATTTTAGGTATCCACGCAGCAAGTAGTTCTGAAAAATGTAGGGACCAACAAGCCCAGATTCCTCATTAACTTATCAAAAGGACATACAAATTTTGATGATTGAGGACCTCCTGAACCCGGATTCTCTTCTCATTCTCCGAAAGATGCCCTGATTTTCCTTGGCGATCTGGATTCCAAAATTCTGTAAGCAAATAGACAAATGCCCAGCTTTTTCCCAGGAAAGTGGAATCTGTGATTCCTGTTTACCTTTAAAAATAAGTACGACATGCTTAACAGCCTCAAAACCCCCAGCCTTATGAAATAGGTGTACAAACGGATGTTTTAGGACTACAGGGTAAATCTTAAGAGAATAGTTACACACAAATATGGTGAGATGTTTCATTCAGTCCTGGAAACTGGTTTTGTTTTCCCGAGGAAACCAACTGAATTTCAGAGACCGTTTCATGGTTATAACAATCAAGAAGACCAGAAGGCTGTGCGGAATCTATAATGACACTGGTCCTTTCCTAGTGGCAAGTTGCTTTGAAGAATTTGGAGAACTAGAAGCCCATATTCCGGAATGCGCTTATAATGGAGCACTGTAGAATTCATGGATTGAGGCCTCCCATAACCCAGATTTATTTTTTTTATTATCAAGAAGATACCCTGACGTTTTCTGGTGACGTGGAAGGCCAAACTCTTACATACCAATACTCATAGGGCCAGAAGTTTCCCTGGGACCTAGATCCAAAATTGCTCTTTCCCCCTTAAGAATACATCCTAAATATGTGGGAACCCCTAATCCCAGATTATGAATGCCAAAACGAATGTCCAGCAGTAGTTTCTGGACTACGAGTTAAACCTGAAGCCAGTGGTCACATTAACAAATGGCAGATGATACTTGGATGGTGGAATCTGGCCTTACAGGAACCTGTGAAACAAACGAACCACTAGGCCAGATTCTCAGTTACAACTATCAAGAGGCACAGACGTTCCTGAGGATCGGCAATGCCCAATTTGTGGTATGCATACAGGACGTTGCTCTGAATAATATGGGGTCCAGGATTCCCAGATTACAGATTACGCATTTAGCTAAAGTCCTTGTAGATCCTAAGTATGAGCACTGTCTTAA
>NW_006961772.1:0-8392 GCF_000164805.1 Carlito syrichta
CTGCCAACACCACACTGACTGTTTAGCAGTTTTTGATCAAAAATGAACCCCGTGCGTCACCCTCCCTGTGCAACCAATCTCACCCTCAGTAAACTTTTTCTTGCTAACCTTACTGAAAAATGTCTTCGAAGAGAAAACATTTTGCCAATGTGGAAAACATGAAGCAAAAATTACAGCAGAATCACTGAAAGGCATCAAAATTGACAAGCTCAAAAACTGTTTTGAACAGTGGAAAAAGCATCTTGATAGGTATATTGATGGTTACTGAAGAGTTTAAATGTGTAAGAATAAATACTCGATTTTTTAATAAATAAATTCTGGGTGTTTTGGGGTCCCTTCATAAAGTTTTTGTTTCATATTTAATTCATTTTGTTTTCCTCCTAGGTTATTTTCCACCCTATTCGTAGACATCAACATTTTGTAGATCACTCTAGCATAGACTTCTAAAAATGGACAGTTTTTTTTCCTAGACCGAATTAATTCCATTGGAACCTTGAGTTGCACTTCCTGTTTCTTTTAGAGGAGATTCAACTAATTAGAAATATAATCCATGTTAGAATGAGCAAAAAATAATGTTTATTTCACTGGGGTAGCAGGTGGCTACTTCTTTTTTTATATATACATTGAAACCTCATCTCAATTTCAGTTGCAGCAGTCACAATTCCTAAAGCTAATGTTCACAAAAGTGTGTAAATATAGAGGGCATTCTTGCAATACAGTGTTTATGTTTCTTGGAAAATACGACATTTACATGCTGTGGCACACAAGGGGTTCTGAAACCTGAGCCCTTCAGACATCACCACTCTGAAAAAACTAACCTTCATGGGATGGGCTATCCTGTCCATCAATACCACTGCCTGTTGGGAAGAGGGCAGAATCGTGCACATCTGGGCTCCTATGGGCGCCCGTGGGTTCACACGCACCTTGGCACTTGTACCTACGCACCCTTGCATGCACTTGTCCCCGTGGCTCCTGGCGTGCGTGCACTTGAGTGTGCTCTTCGGTACACCCACCCAACAGTTTCATAGGCTCCTGTCTACAGATCTGTGCCCCCTGTACCCCACCTGCTCACACCCATAAAAGCCTGCATGCCCGCAGGAACACACCAGCCCCCAGCTGCCTGATGGGGCCGGTCTCCCAGTGAGAGATATTCCAGCTCGCCGAGAGAGACCACCCAGCCCCTCATCAAGGTGGGCCCTGTCCCAGCCCCACTGCAGGTCTGTGCTTCCACCTGGTGACCATTTGGAGAATCACATGTTGATGCAGCCAAAGGCCAGGGGTGACTGTGGGTTTAAGATATAGGAGGCTGGAGACTTGAGGGAATCCAGGCCCAGTGCCCTGCTCCAGGGTTAGGAAGGGGCACAAGGGACCTACATTCAGTGTGTGTCCCGATGTGTGAACTCTGATACCTCGGCCTAAGTCAGATCGTGCCGCTGCCTTTCTAAAAATCTCCAGCAGCTGTCAACCTGCTCAGAGCAAGAGATGAAATCATCACCAAGTATAAGAGGCGACATGGCCCCAGGCTGTCTTCTCCTACCTCACCTGCCTCCTCCACCACGCAACTCCTCGGGTTACTATTATCTTTATTGTTTAAGGCCTGGCTTTTCTCCCGAGAACGGCGACTTGTTCGCCGGTCGCCCTCCCTGCCCAGCATTCTGGAGACCCTCAAACAGTAGCTCAATCAGTATTTGTTGAATGAAGGAAGAAACGTGGTTAATGACTCGGTTGAGGCGCCTCATCATTCCACCAGGTGGCGCAAAGCTATGTATACGGGAGGCTCCAAAAAAGTATACATATTTTAAAAGACAATATCTACGTGTTACTTTTCGAACTTGAATTAAATTACGGTAGCAATGTGTAGTGTGGCGTTCGCTCAACCTGCTTATGCCGTTTCCTTTGTCTGTTCTGCCTGTCACATGATTATGCCAGCATTCGTTTTATTAACACCATCTTTTGAGTGAACGGTCATACTTAAAATGTGTATACATATTTTGGGCACTCCATGTATACTTTTTTCCTTGGCTTTTGTTCATCAGAGCAAAAAATGGCCATTTTTACCGCCTCCCAGGAAATAAATAAAAGCAGAACTGAAGCTTCTGTTTCCCCATGGATGTGGGTGTTCTGGACTCCCAAGAGATGAATGTGGGGCGAGGAGCACAGAGGAGTTCAGACACGTGGGTTTTATCCCGGGTCTTGTAAGTGCCAAACATGGGAGCGATGGTTGTCTTCACCTGGCCCAGTCAGCTCTTCTCATATGTAAAATGGGCTACTAACAACAGTAGTTTGTTGTTGTTGTTGTTGTTCTTGTTGTTTAAGTAGATGTGAGAATTAATTGAGTTAATACATGAAGATGCTTGAAGCAGTGTCTGGTAGACACTCAGTATTTTCTCTCATGATTATGATTATTTTTAATGCTGCTGCTGTTTTCTAAAAGACTCATTTTTCCCCTGTAGGGAGTGGGGGACCACAGGATCTTCAATGCCCCAGGATCTCCATGCCTCTATGAGCAGGGAGCTGCCCCCAGACAGGTGGACTGGGGCCTCTGGTGGTTCCTCTATCCCCTCAGATGCAGAGGGAAACCCCAGCCCCTCCTGCTGTGCCCCCCTGACCCACCCCCCCATGGTCCCACACCACTTTCCCTGCAGAGGGCACCAGGAGCCCTGAGGATTGGAGGATGGCCATATCCAGCCCATGTAGATGTGCAGGAGTGGGCCTGGTAGTGCTGCAGAAATGTGTTAAGGATGCTGGATTCATTCTCACTGATGAGAGAGGCCAGGTCCTCGACCTGGTCCAGCTCTGGGAGGGGTTGGCCTATGGACCAACACACTGAAAGACAACAGCTAAATGGGTTGACCCTGCTTCCCACCTTTCTTCTGCCCCATCCTTCCTCATTCCTAACTTGGGAGGGGAGGACCCAAGACAGGTTTGGCCACGCCTGGGCACCTTCTTTACCTCAGTCACCACATGAAGATGGGGACGCTCTGGAGTGTGCCACTGTCCACATCTGCCCCCTCATTTTGGGGATCTTGGGAGCTCTCAATGTGCTCTGTGACACCCAGGAATGGAGCCAGCTGCCCAACCGCCCTGTTCACCTGAACCAGTTGTTTCTGGGCCTAAGTAGAGATTTATATTTTTGCCTCTATTACATTCCTTTGATGAACCATTCCAATTGGGTATACTAACCCTGAATTCTCATTCTGTTATTCAATAACATCCCTAGTCCTCCTGGTTCCACTGAAAAATTATATAAGTACACTATGTATTCATCAGAAGCAATATAAATATCCTGAACAAGATGATGAGGACAGAAATTGTAATGAAGGACTTCCTTCATATTGATATCAATCATTAATCACCACTCTATTGTGATAAGTTAAGAGCATAGACTGGACATCAGACAGACTTGGTTGGGTTCATCTAGTCCTATCACTCAAGAATTTTGTATGCCTTTGCATAAAATTCGTAACTTCCCTGAGCTTTAGTTTCCTTATCTGTAGATCAGAGATGATGCCATAACTTACATAATGCAATTAAATGTAAAATTATAGCTCAGTCACTAATAAATAAATAGCTACGACTTAGGCTATTTATTTAAATATCTTAGGTTGTTTATTTATTATTTATAAACATAAAAATTAATTGTTAGCATTATAATTCAATAATTCATTTATTTTGTTAGGAAGGGGCACAAGGGACCCACATTCAGTGCATGTCCTGATGCGTGAACTCTGATGCCTCGGCCTAAGTCAGATCATGCCGCTGCCTTTCTAAAAATCTCCAGCAGCTGTCAACCCACTCAAAATAAGAGATGGAATTATCATCACCAAGTGTAAGAGGCGACATGGCCCCAGCTGTCTTCTCTCACCTCACCTGCCTCCTCTACCACGCAATTTTTAATTAATAAAATCCCCAATTTTTAATTAATTAATTATTTTTAAAAACCAAAAAAATTAATTATGCATTTGTTATCACAGAAACCTCTTTTTTTGTTTGTTTGTTTTGAGTTGGAGTCTCACTCGGTCGCCAAGACGGGAGTGTAGTGGCCACTTCCGGCCACCGCAACCTCGCCTCCTGGGATCTGGCAATCCTTCCGCCTCAGCCTTCCAAGTAGCTGGAATTACAGGTATGCGCTACCACGCCTGGCTGATTTTTTGATTTATTGTAGAGATGAGGTCTCGCTGCCCAGGAGGGTCTCAAACCTACGGGCTTAGGCAATCCACTCACCTCAGCTTCCCAAAGGCGCGGGATTACAGGCTGATCCACCGAGCCCGGCTACAGAAACCTCTTAAAATTGTTTCTGGGGTTATTAAAAATTTTATCTTTCAAATAAATTTTAAAAAGTCTTCATGCCTCAGCTCTTAGAGTGTAAGATAAATTTAAACTTCTTGAGAGATTCTTATTTAATTTTACCTTCTCTCTTAAACATATATATATATACATATATGTGTGAGTGTGTGTGTGTGTGTGTGTGTGTGTGTGTGTGTGTGTGTGTGTGTGTGTGTGTGTGTATATATATACCACCAACACCATGACCAAACAAAAACATGCTAACTCAAACAACTGGGACTTATTTACTTTTATTCAAGCAGAAATTGCCATTTGAAATCTAGATATTCCCATAAAATATGAAATACCTCCCATGTTTTTGTGATTATTCACTTGCAAGTCACTGCTCATTACTTGGGGGTTAGTAGTATTGATTTTCTACATCATGAATACCTCTTTTAAGGCCAGTTCATTGACTTCCTCAGATAGAGTATTAGTTCTTTCCTTTAAAAATGTCTCTACTCACTTTCTGACGTGCGTCTACCTTAAAGACTTCTATTCTCCCTGTGTTGTTTTTGTATAGGTGGCATGAACACATTTCTAGCACCTAATAGGGACCTAATACACAATTGATGAATAAATAAAAAATAAAAATGATAAACAGAAATTATGGTTTCCTGTGATGCAGTGCATCACTATAGAGATACCCATCTTCAATAACAGACAAATGAACAAAAGCCTAGAAAAAAAAAGTAAAGCTTTTGAATTTCCCCCAGGATGTCTCTGAACATTTTGTACAGGGAGTTTTATCCTGCTGCTTGTGTACTTCAGTGTAAAGAATATGAGCATTCTAACAGATTTAACTAAGATTTTAAATTTAGTTCCACAATTTTTTAGCTGTATGGCTCTGGTCAGTAACTCCAAGCCTCAATCTCCATATCTGAAAATGAGGATACCAGTGCCTACTTCAGAGAGTACAGATAAATGTCTAGGATAGTATCAGATACAGAGTAGACATCAAGAAAACTATTTCAAAATTAACTAAAAGTTCCTTTACTTACAGCAGTCTTCATCCATTTATAAGTAAATATAAGTCCTGAACATTACTTTTATTAAAAAAAAAAAAAACTCTAGACCTAAAGGACATCATACTTTTGGACCCAATATATAATCAATTCAACAAGTATAAATTGGTGGCGATAAAAAATACAAAAATTTCAACAAACAAAAAAAGAAGTCAATGTTTACCCTCTAAAAGTCTTATAATCCCATTAGAAAAAAAATACCTAGCAAAAACATGAAGAAAGTATAAAGAAATGTTACACTAATCCATAATAATATAGCTCAACTAGTCTACAATATTCAAGCAGGTTGTTGAGCAATTGCAATTGGGGAGGACAGAATGAGTCATAGATGAATCTGGGGGTAGGGAATATGACCTAAATCTGAAAAACCCTGATGCAGAATGAGGGGAATGAGAGACCAGTCTTTTAAGTCAGAAGACAACATGAACAAAAGTAGAGATCATGCATTCTAACAGAGGTAATATTGCCTCTGTGGAAGATAAAACTTGTTCTTAGGAGCCAAATTTTTAAAAATTGCAGTAGTATGTGGATTCCCCAAGCTCATCCTTACCCACCAAAATCTTATTCTCTTGTATTTAATTTTCCTTATTAGAGAGATATTAGTTTTTCTCCTCAAGGTGTGATCAAGTAAAAAGGTTGAGAAGCACTAGCATAAATTGTCAGATCATGATAAATGGTAGAAAACTGCAGAAAGTGTAGACACAAGGCAAGTTTGTGAAGAAAAAAGTTCAAATAGAAACATTTAATCATTTAGGAAGGGTTTGGTGATGTTCTGTATTTAGTATTGTTTTGTTCCATTTATTCCTTTAATGTAATTCTGCTTTGTTTTTGGTTACATTTTTTAAAGAGTATTTGACATATGAAAATTTGAATAATTAAAAAAAATTCTCATTCTCTTAAGGACCGATTTTAACATTATTGGGAGTTACTCTAACAAGATTAGTAGAATCCAACTAACATAAGCCAAAACCCACCAGAGACATATATCTTCCTAAAAATATTCATGTTTTACACAGGATTGATGCTATCCAAACTAACCTTCAATTCCTCGAACTCAGTTGAACTGTTTCCTTCTTTCTGGGAACAGATTTTCATCAATTAAAAGCAAAATTCAAATCGGCATCAGAAAACTCTCATGCTAGCACTTTCTGCTTTTTTGAACTTTTTCAAATGTGAGTTTCCTCTCATTTGAATAGAAAATAAGTTAAAAGATTCCCCATGCTGTTGCTCAATAGTCCATTGAGTATGATAATTTGTACTGAAAGTTAGTAGTATCTGTGATCCAAATCTAGTGTAAAAACCTTTGTAAGACTCAAGAATTTTCATCAAGGCACTGTGTCCTCTAAACTCTCATTTCTGCTTAGTGTAATGGTTAAGAATACAGTTCTGGCTGGGCTGGGTGGCTCAGTCTGTAATCCCATCACTTTTGGAGGTCGAGGCAAGTGGATTGTCTGAGCCCATGGGTTTGAGACCAGCCTGGTGAGACCTCGTCTTAACAATAAATCAATACTTAGTTGGGCATGGTAGTGTGTGCCTGTAGTTCTGGCTACTTGGAAGGCTGAAGTGAAGGATTACCAGAGCCCAGCAGGTTGAGTCTGAGGTGGTCAAGATGTATGCCACTGCCCTCCAACTTGGGTGACAGAGTGAAACTCCAACTCAAAAAAAAAAAAAAAAACAGAATATGGTTCTGAAATCAGATTACCTAGGTCCAGACCTTGACTTTGCTACTTAATATATGAATTTAAACATATATCTTTTATATTTCTTACCTCAGTTTTCTCATCTGTAAAATGGTAATTAACAGTTCTTTCTGTTTTGCTGTAAAACATGTCAATATGTGGCTGGTAGGTAAGGAAATGATGTCAATATAATATGGAGAATGTGTTGGTTCAGATGCTACTTTTCTTTATCAAGGAAAAGTAGAGCAGTAGAAGTAGAAATATTACCTTCAGCAGGAAAGGAAAAAGACTTCAGCTCAGCTGTTGCACAAACATGATTCTTTATAGCTGCATAATTTTAAGGAACTTAAAACTGGGGGTGTTGGCATACCCCAAGCCTGACGCAAGTCTTGTTGCTGCACCTCTTCTTGTGCTCACCTTACCAGCACCCCGTGGCCTAGAGCACCACTGCCATTTGCTTTATTTTTGCATTTCTATTGTATATTTTTGCCCTTTTTTATTATAAAGACTTGGGGTATAATTCAGGGTTAGGTATACAAACGTTGATTACGCAGGTAGCCTTGTTGATGAGGTGTGCTCCTCCTTCCCCTAGCAATTTCCCTCAACTGCCAATCCCACCCCCTCCCCTGACAGTTTCTCACTACTGACAATCCCTTTCTTATAGTATTATAATTGTTCAAGCTCCACTTATGAGTGAGAACATACGGTACTCTGATCTTTGTTTCTGTAATAGATCACTGAGTATGACTGACTCTAAATCAATAATCAGACAGCTTAGGCAGGCTGCTACACTTTAATTGCTTCTTCCATAGCAGCCTGCCTGAGCTGTCTGATTATTCTCCAAGCCACCAATTTTTTTTTTTGTAGTACACTGGTTACAGAGTTGCAAGTTTTTAGTGGGTCTGCCTCAACTGTTTTCCCCATAAATTCTTATTATTTTTAAAGCATGATTTTAAGAAATTGAGTTTTATTCCTCCCAGAAAATAATGCACTTGTCATTGATTGCCTAAGTTCTGACATATGCTACTCTTAAGTAGTTGTCAGGGTTAAATAATAATCAATATAAATGGTTTGAAATGCTATGTGGCACATATAAGCAGTCATCAAATGTTAGTAGTTGTTATTGCTATCCTTGGCCATATTCTACTCAGATGAATTTTCACCTGCTTAATGTGTGTCCTCAATCTTCTTTCTCCCATTTCTGAGACCTGCAATAATAGGCCCTTGTCTATCTTTCAATTTGGACTTCAAATTCTAAATTTAAAATCCAGCTCTTTCAAACAGACTAATGTTAGTTCAGGATTACTCATATCCCACATCATGCTTATAGCATGTACAACTCAGAGTATACTCTCAACTTAA